>NC_000085.6:29652346-29952346 GCF_000001635.26 Mus musculus
AACCTAGATTTGGACTGCCCATCCCTCGTCCTTTTCACAACGCTGGCTCACACCCCTACACAGCTGTACTGAACATGCCAGGCTAGCCGTAATCAACAGCTTTGACTTTAGTAAGGCCTGGCCTTTGGAGTACCAGAGGCCACTTTGACATGTGGTTTTCTTTTCTTTTTGTTTGTTTGTTTGTTTTTTTGTTTTTTTTAAGATTTTATTTACTTATTTATTATATGTAAGTACACTGTAGCTGTCTTCAGATCTCATTATGGGTGGTTGTGAGCCACCACGTGGTTGCTGGGATTTGAACTCAGGACCTCCAGAAGAGCAGTCAGTGCTCTTAACTGTTGAGCCATCTCACCAGCCCGTGGTTTTATTTTCACAGAAAAAAAAAAAAGATTCCAGTGAGTGAAAAGGCATACTGACTTGATGGTGAGGGTAAGACAGACTGGGTGGCTATGCTGCCGGCCCTAACCCCATAAGCTGTTGATTGTGGCGTCTCTGTTCTTCATTGACCACTGGGCACCAGCAGTCACAGGATGTGGAGGAGCTGAGAAGCAGAATCTCGGGCAGCTGCGAGTATCTTAGATCTGAATGACCCAACCTGGGAGACCGTCTCAGAGGACAGCTCGCTTATTGAGATAGTGAGGCCAGCCTCTATAGCTGGAGTCAGTGAGGAGAGAAGGAAAAAAAATGACAAGATTGGAAGTGCTGCCCAGGGGGTCGGGGGCCTTCCAATCTATCAGAGAGATTAACAGACCACCCCTCACAGGAGTTCTGAGAAGCCAGTTCTCTAGCTGGCAAACAGAAGTCTACCTGGCTTTGTCAGGACGAGCCCTTTGTCTTTATGGAGTTGATTTGGGTAGGGAGAAACCCCACTCCTGTTGTGTCTCTGAGAGATGTCTGGTATATGGGCAATGCTCTACCGTCCTGTAAATAGCTTGGGAACCCAAGTTCCCTCTAGTTGATCACTAGAACTAAGTCAGTTCATCTTTCTTAGCAGACATTTAAGTTTTTTCTTCTGTGTCCTAATGGAACACAGAGTTAGGCTGACCAACAGGCACGGAGATGGTCCAAAGCCCTTCTTTCATGCTCTCTTATTCTTGTTGCCCAAGAACTTAGCCAGACTGAGGAGGGCAGACCTGCGCACTGTGGGCACACGGCTGACTCGCTGCTCCACAGAGATTCTCTCACAGCCAGCATGCCTGAGCGTAACAGCACAGTTCACAGGACGGCTTCCTGTGAGGAGAGCATGCTCACCAGGTATGGGTCCCTTGCACTGAAAGCTGACCAAAGAATGCTATTACCTTATGTTACATCATTATTAAAAGGAAGGAAGGTGCCAAACCAGTCCAAACCAGTCGCCAAAGACAGAAGCAGACATCAAAGCTAGGAAACCGAGTGAATGAAAAGGATTAGAAAACCAAGTAGGAATCCCAGATGCAGGCTGGAGCCTGGCCGTCTGCGGCACACGGTGGCCGTCTGCGACACAGGGGTACCTGAAGTTGGACTGAGGCCACTGTACTGTGGGTTTGTTTCTCTCCTCTGTCTCCTGTATGCCAGAGAGCTCTCCAACTAGCAAGCTATGACCTTGAACTCTGACACGCACACCCCTGCCCCCCATCCATAGCATCCACAAGGATGGCGAGTGTGCCATCTTGCCTATTTTATGAAACCCTGGGGATCAAGCCTGCAGCTTTGCTCCTTTTATGTAAATGCTCTACCAACTGAGTCATATCCTGGCCCAGCCACTTTTTAAATCAGGCAAAGTCAGATGGAAATGATCTCAGCATGGATGAGAAGGAAGACCAAGGGATACGACACAAATGAATAGGATCTTAACGGTTAAAGCTTGAAATGCACAGAGATTCTAATCCAAAAAGAAACATGAGGCAGAACAGGACCATCATCTATTGCCTTCAGACAATTAAAAACTTGTATACATCAAAAACGGTCACCCAAAAGGAAAACAAACAAACAAACAAACAAACAAACAAAAGAGAGTTTGGGAGATGGCTCAGGACCTGAGCTCAGCCCTGCAGAAGTCACCAACAGGCAGGCACAGAGTGGCCTATAATCCGTGAGGTGGTGAGACTTGCTGGGACTTGCTGGCATTAGCTGTGCTTTCAATGAGCTCCAAGTGCACTGTGAGACCCTGTCTGAGAAAGAAAGGCACTCACTCATGGACACACACACAGTCAGAACACATACACTTACACACACACACACACACACACACACACACACACACACACACACACACACACGGAAGAAAAGAGGCCATAGAAGGCAAATGGCCCATCCTGGGACAGAATTTACAAGTATAAAAACCCAAAGGATTATATATATGTCTTATCTGTAGGTGCTGTGTACGCAGATCAGGAAGAAAGACCTTCAGGTAAATATATGCTGTTCATTCTTAGTCTCAAAGGAGAGGATGTAGAAATATAACTTATATTGAGAAGATTACTTTTTAAATAACCGGCACTTACACTGCTCATCAATAGAACTTACATGATGTGGGGTCTGGCAGGATATCTTTTGGAATAACTCTTCAGAAAAATAATTATTTAAGGTACACCAGGAGCCTTAAACAAACAAACAAACAAACTCACAGTTTTATGTAGTGATTTCTTACATAGAGATCTATCAAAACATGACTTTTAAAAAGAGAAAAGAGTCCTGTATGGAGGTTTATGGCGATAATCCCAGCGTGGGACAATTGCCATGACCCTATAGAGTAAGTTTCAGACTAGCCTAGGCTACAGAGAGAAACCAGTCTCAAAGGAAGAAAAAGAGGGAGGAAAGAAAGGAGGGGAGAGAGAAAGAAAGGAAGAGAGAGGACCCAGCACTGCAAAATATTTATGATAGAAAAGTGATTTTGCATATAAAAGAAAGAAGAAAGGTCAAGTAAGACAGAGCAGTCAAGAGTCCGGAACACGTAAATTTGAAACAATGTTGCCAAGTCAGTCTCCTGTGGTGAAGGAGCGCTCACACTGCAAACATTCAGGCAGAAAGAGTAGCTGACGGAACAGCTGTGCCAGCCCACACACACAGTTGCAATAAAAGGTGCGTTCTGGAGGCTTCCTCCTTCTCTATTTCTCGTCTTCTCTCTGGTTCTGGGTTCAGAAGCTTGTGTGTGGAGCACTGGCCTCTCAATTCCCAGGAAGACAGTTTATAATTAATTACAGCATGGATGGGATCTAACAAGGGAATAAAAATTGTCAAAAGGCTAACTTTGGCTTTTAGTCTTCAAGCATTTTTGTGTGTCTGTCTGTCTCCGTCCCTCCCTCCCTTCCTTCTTCCTTCTGCCTTTCCTTCCTTCTTTGTTTTTCTTTCTCACTCTGTTTTTGTTGTAGATAGGGTCTTGGTATGCAGGCCACCCTTGTCTTCACAGCAATCCTCCTGCCTCTGGCTCCTGATGCTGACATTACAGGTAAAAACACCCCACCCAGCGCCTTTCTCTTTTCCTGTCCTTTCCTTTTTTTTTCTCCCTGGCAGTGTTAGGGATCAAACCCATGATGTTAAGCAAATCCTCCCCCACCTTGGGAGCCCAAGCACATTTCTAAACTAAAAAGTTCAAAACTTCCATAGCTAATTGCTGAGCCAGTAAAATAATGAGGGGCTTTTCACTTCTTTAAATTCTGCCTTTGGCCTGAGAGAATTAGTGATTTTAATTGCCCCCTGGATTCTAGGTTTTCTCTTCTATCCCTTGTAGTCTATTAGAAAGGAACCCGGCAAATGAACATCTTTGGGCATTTATTTGAGGGTCACATACCAATGCTTATTTGTATTTTTCCATGAACTTCCTGAGGTCAGGCAGGTGACTTGGTACCAGAAATTCACGACTCAGCAGTTTGGAGGCTGAGAACACTGACTTAACCGAAATTGTTCCACATTGAAAATGGACTGTTCAAGTCTACTCAAATATTCATGAAGTGTGCACTTGCCAGAGCTCAGCTCATCTACAAGTGCTTGCCCAAAATACCAGGTTCCCCGTAATCTCACAAAATCTGTCCTGGACAAATCTCACTTGGCCTGTAAGTGATAATGACCTTCTCTGGATCCTTGCTGGACCCAAAATAGCCTCTGCAGCTGCTGCATTTCCAAAATGTTTCCAAGAAGAAGGCGACAGCAACAGATCTTGCATGAAAGTATCGCCGGTCTCTCCCAGAGACACCAGAGAAATCAGAAACGAGAGAACAACCTGGTAGCATCCTGTGCCTCACACACTGCATCAGACTCCGGGGCGGGTGGGAGGCTGCAGGCTGTGCCACTTGCTTAAACTAAAATGGTCAGCCGTGATGTCCTCAGGGTCTTCCAGGACCAGGCCACATGTCTGAGAGTGTGTAGAGACCGACTGTGCTGGAACCAGGTGGCCCGCCTTGAGCTTGCTGAACATCTTCCTTTCTGCCCACCCTCCAACCCTAGAGAACTTGGAGCACCTTGCCACACATGTGCAAAACAGTTGCGTAAACTGCATTCCTTCCTTGCATTCCTTGCTATCCCACTAAGCTGTGGAACTTCTCTGAATTAATTACCTCCCCAGGCTGTGTGCTGTGTCATTTCCCCCCACATGAGAATTAAAGCTAATAGGATTTTTCTAAGACCCTTGACCACATTCACGGCCAAAGTTCAATATATCTATTGGTACTCTTCTGGGGGAGGTGTTAAGCCTGAGATTCACAGAGGAAAAACCAGTTCTACCATCTGAGTCCGTTTTGAAACAAGCTTTTCATTAAATACTGACTGACCAGGATGGGCTTCAGTCAGGACCACTACATGCAATTCCCAGCTGAGTGGCCTCAATACACATTCTGAAAGGGTTTACAAGCAACCATATTTTCCCAGGAGGCTTTGTTATTTTCCAAGAACTACAACTCCCAGCATTCCAGAAAGTTACAGACCCTTGAGTTTACAGGTTTAACTTACAGGATTTACTTAGGGGGTGGACCTTCATCTGCATGAGATTGTGAAAATGGGAAGAGAATGTCTTTCACATCGTCCAGTTATCCCTTTGTAGTTGGCTAGGTGGATGAAAGGCTAGGCGTCCAGACAGAGGGCCCAGGGGTTAAGAGTACCTGAGGCTCCTCCAGAGGATTCGAGTTCTATTCCCAGCACCCATATTGGGCTACTTACAACTGCTTGTAATCCCAGATCCAAAGGATCTGACATCGTGTTCTGGCCTCCTCCTTTCCAAGCATAAGCACAGCACACAAACATGCATGCAGACAAACTATCCATACACATTAAAAAAAGAAACAAACAAAAAGCATGACTATGTCTTTTTTACAGCAACCTAGTTTGCCTCTGTGGAAAGGCAACTTAGGACGGGAAGAGCTGTATGTGTATCTTATTAAATATTTCTAATAACCTTGTTTAATCTTACCAACACACTCACAGTTCCACAAGCACTCACCTCTACATTACTACCCCCTTGGGTGATAAGCCTTATAAAGATAAAACCTCTTTTCCTCAAGCCTCAGTTCCTTTATTACATTAATAATCGATAAGCAAAAATCCAGAAGTACCAAGAATAAATTCCCAATTTCTTCAATTAAAAAAAAAAAAAAAAGGTATTCAAAGGAGTGGTGGCTTGGAGCACACCTTTAATCCCAGGGCAGAGGCAGGTAGAGCTCTGAGTTCAAGGCCAGTCTGGTCTACAGAGTAAGTTCTAGGACAGCCAGGACTACACAGAGAAACCCAGTTTCAAACAGATAACAAGACAAAACCTTATTCACAATAAAATTCCATCTTTAGACTGAAGTATGAGCACCTGCTCTTGTGGCTTTAAGCCTTAAAAAGAGGATGCTAGAGAAACCAGCCAGAGCCCCACTGTCTTCAGTCACCTGAGGCACCCAGAGAGGAGAAAACTCATGGAGGCAGAACACAGAGGTACAGAGGCAAGTGGAGAAGATAGAAATGGCTGCTTAACATTTATGAGGGATTTTTTTCTAGTGACAAAATGTTTTTGGAACCAGATGGATGTGCCGGGCTTGAAGGATATGGAAATGTTCTAAATCACCACTTTTAACATGGTTAATTGTGTGTGAGGTAGATTTCACCTTCAAAGAGAGAAATATGGGAGATCTAGGCCTTGGTATGACATTTGTTTTGTTAGGAGACAGTTTCGAGTCCAGCCATCTCAGGAACAACTTCCATCCTACTGGCAGAGTTCCTGTTCCCAGGCCCCGGAACCAACGCCTGTCTGGCTTCTTCAGGTGCTTCATGTTTGTCTGCTCATCAGTAAAGGATAGAAAGAGGGAAGTTGCCGTATCCCATTATCTAAACTAAGGGACACAAGTAGTAAATGTGTTGCCTGTCTTGACTTAGTTGACCGTATGCAGCTTGTCTGTTCCATTGTTCCCTTATCACCCTAGATTCCACGCCAGAGTCCAGGAGGGGACCTGGCTGGAAAGACTGAATCAACGACCCTGATGCGTCCTGGATAAGGCCCAGCCATCAAAGTTAACTGCCTTGCTTATCCCCTTGTGTCAAAGTATGATTGGCCAATGCAACAGCCCACCCCAATCTCCTTGCTTTGTGTACCCATCCTATATAAAGGTTATTCAGTGTCCCTTCGGGCCCTTCGGGGACCCTGGTTCAGATCCCGAACTGGCCTCCCCCTGATCCTGCAGAGAACAAAGCTTTCATTTTTAAGCTTCTGTCTCTGAAGTGAGTTCTCTTGGCTTCCACCCCAACCCACAGTTTCAGGGAGTGAAATACTCACCACTAAGCATGAAGGCCTGACTTCAGTCCCTGGCACCCACGTGGTAAGAGAGAGCCAACTCCCACAAGGTAGCCTCTACTTCCCACTTCATTAAATGTTTAAAAAAAAACAGAACAGAACAATCTGGATATAGAAATAGCTAGATATTTTTAATAACTAGATATCTAGATATTAATAATATAGGTTATACATAAAATATCTCAATACTAATAATCAATAACACAGTGGTAGTATACTTGCCTAGCAGGTAGAAAGCCCTGGATTTGATCCCCAGAACCGCATAAAACTGGCCTGGGTGCACTCTCTATAATCCTAGAGTTCTGGAGGAAGAGGGAAGAGGGTAAGAAACTGAAGGTCAGGCTCATCTTGCCAGTGAGCTCAAGGTCAGGCTGGGCTATAGAAGGCCCTTCCCTAAACAAAAACAAACAAAATGTATGTGCTACATATGATTCAGGAATGGCTTTGGGAAATGGGATTTTAAGATTTCTTAGCTCCAGAGACAGATGCCTGCCCAAGTTCGGTCCCAGTAAAACTACCTCTGCTATATACGCAGGCCCCTTGTACTTCCTATTCCAGTAGCTCCAAGTACTGTTAGAATATCCGATCTCCGCTCTTTAAGGAAAACCAGCAGCTCTTCAGCAGAGATGTCGATTCTTTTTATTTCATTTCACTCTATGTGTATGGGTGTTTTGACTGCACGTATGTCTGAGCACTGTGTGTATGCCTTCGTGCCTGAGGAGGCCAGAAGATAGCACTGGAAGCCCTAGGACTGAAATTACAAACAGCTGCCTTGTGGACCTCGAGAGCAGCGGTTCTCTGAGTCACCTTTGCAGCCCCAGAAGTTGATTCTTCAGAGAAAACAAAGGAAGTGGCTTATTCATAGCCTAAAAGGCTGTGGTTGTTTGTCTTTCGTTCTGAGGCAGGATCTCTCTATGTAGCCCCACTTGGCCTTGAATAATCCACCATTCTGCCTTAGACTCCTTGTGCATGCTGGGATTATAGAGGAATTGGAACACACCTATAACAGCATACAGTTTTTAGAACCATTGTCTTCCCAGACCCCAGGATATCTTCACTATGTGTCAGAGTAATTGTTGTGGGACTCCTGTGAGTCTGGGACACCAAGTTTAGAGAGTTAGAGGCAAAAGCCTGAATGATAAATGGACGTCTGTTTTTATTGCCATCCTAAAGTGCAGTCCCATTGGCAAAGAAATTGTGCTTTGTTTAGGAAGCAGAACAGAGCATTGTCAGATCCAAGGGATATTCCATCCCACCCCCTCAAAGGGTAGACCTACTGATTTGATCCAAAATTGAGTCTAGGCTCAGCTTAAGCTAGACTCTAGAAGGACTTCTGGTGATTAGATAGAAGCCAGCAGGAATAAATTCATCTACTTCTCTCTGCCCTAAAATCTAGGTGTGTGTGTGTGTGTGTGTGTGTGTGTGTAAGAGTGTGTATGAGTGTGTGTGTGTATGTGTGTGTGTATGAGTGTGTATATGTGTGTGTATGAGTGTGTGTGTATGAGTGTGTGTATGAGGGTGTATATGTGTGTGTATGAGTGTGTGTGTGTGTGTGAGTGTGTGTATGTGTGTGTATGAGTGTGTGTGTGTGTGTGTGTGTGTGTGTGTGTGTGTGTGTGTGTGTGTGTGTGTGTGTGTGTGTGTGTGTGTGTTGGTGTGTGTTTGTGTGTGTGTGTGTGTGTGTGTGTGTATGAGTGTGTATATGTGTGTGTATGAGTGTGTGTGTATGAGTGTGTGTATGAGGGTGTATATGTGTGTGTATGAGTGTGTGTGTGTGTGTGAGTGTGTGTATGTGTGTGTATGAGTGTGTGTGTGTGCACGTGTGTGCGAGTGTGTTAGGGCTGAGCATCCCAGTGTGTTCCCTGTATGTATAACCAGATGGGTGAGGGGGAAAAACTATTTCAAAGCATTTTTTGCTGCTACAAACTCGGAGCCAGGCAATGGAACAAATGTCAGACTCTTCCCACTCACTCACTCTTAGTGTGAAATAGAGTAGTCCTGGAGACAAGAGAAGGGAAACTTTTGACACAATTATGCATGCCCCTTACACAGAAAATGAATGGCTGTCTTATCGGTTCACTTTCTTCCCACTCTAGAGATAAGAATCCAGTTTATAACTTGATTCTCAGGCAGAAAAAAAATTTATGGTTAGCAAGTATATCCTTCAGGGCTTAGAGGTTAGGGCGCTGGAGCTGTGGCAGGCAGCCTGTGAGTGGGCTCCAGTTTGTAACTGTTGTGTTTGGCTCATACAGGGATCTCTTTTTTAACTGAGTTGGGCAACGTTAGCAAAGCAAAACTCTCACATGTGTATCTCAAGTTCAGCCCTTTGTTGGGAAAACACAAGATTCAGCTCGGATAACCAACTATGGCTGATTTAGGTTGTTCTCTGGGTTGCAGTTCACCCCAGTCCTTGTCCCCACAGCCCACACCCCATCCTACCCACAACCTCAGGTGCATGTTAATAGAGAACTGTTTGCCCCTTCTGCCAGAGACAAGGGAAGCCAACTGGATGGGAAGTGGTTTCACAAGTTCCTGAGGGAAAACCGACGTTTACCTAGTGGCCGGAAATCATTCTACAGTCTAGTCTGAGGTGGGCCAAAACTGTCTTTTCTGGACATAGGCACTCCACAAGACCTAACAGAAGCAGCTATGGAAGCTAAGGTTCTTGCCTACCAGGGGCTAATCCTACAGCCATAGGCTTAATCCAGAGGGTGAACTGTAAACCATGGCCGAGAGGCAGACCAGAGCCAAAGCTTCATGCCCATTCCAGCCTCAAGGAAAATTGTTACAAAGTTGGACACCCCATCTTAAAAACACAGATAGAGTAAGTTCCAGAGCTGACTGCTAGGATCTCCTGAGTCTTCAGCTCAGCTTTCGGCTTTGACTCAGATATGAGTGGGTAAGGAGTCCAATTCTTCCTCGCCTGAGAGACCCAATTCAACCTTTCTGAGAAATCTTCACTGTCCACCTTGAGAGACTTGTTGAGATGAAAAGTCTTGGCATCAGCCTGGAGGCACGCCCTGAAGAGGCTTGGGCACAGAACCTGCAGCACTTTCCCTTTTCTCTCGTTTACAGATGGATTGTTCAACTCCATCTGTCTTTCAGAAAGCCATAACACGTACATAAATAGATTTCTAGTGTCAACCCAGCTCTTCCAGAGATAGCATCTGCTACAGAGCAAACCATCAATAGTCTTTTGGATAGCTTTTCACAAGTTAGGGCTTCTTTGGACATGCCAGCCTTTTGATTTTCTCCAGAGCCCAAGAAGTGTCCTGCCCCCACTGATGGCTTCCTGCCAACAGGAACAAGGGCTGTCCTTGCCTGTTTTTGTCCCTCCCTTGGCACAGTACAGGGTCTTTGACATTAAGACTTGACCTAGAACCTGAAACTTGGTATTTCTGTTCTTGTCAATCGATGTTCGGGGGTTCTTTAGTTTTTGTGGTCCTAAAAATATCTTTAAAACTCATTGTTTATTTTTATACTCCTCATGTCCCTGACCTATAAGCGGTCCTAAGAGAATCCAACAATTATCTGTGCTCTTTGAAAGGAATTTTTTTAAGCTTGGGGGTTAGGAGAAAGATAGAAGCAAGCAAGGAAATGGGAGAAGAGCTTATTTCAGCGAAGCAATCTTTTCTCTCATGGAACAAATCCCTGATCAATCGATTGGTTGATCTCTTCAGGACTGCAGAGTCACCTCAGCTTCTCTCAGCTCTCTTCTCGCAAGTGTGTTCCTTCACAGAGAGAGGAAACAACTCAGTCTGGCTCTCTTTGATGTTCCCCTCAGAGCAAGCAATGGGGTCTGTCCTGGCCTCTTTAAAACAGGCCATTTATTTTGAAAGATTTACCGATTTATTGTATGCCTATGATGTGTGTGGTTGCATGTGGACCACAACAAAGCTGTGATGGTCAGAGGGATGGCTTGTGGGAAATGATTCTCTCCTTCGGCTTCTGGGAAGCAAACTCAGGTCATCAGACTTGGTAGCAAGAGCCTTGACCCGCCAGGCCATCTCATCTCCATGGGCCTGCAGCCATCTGACCACTGCTGCCTGAGGGAAGTTCCAGACGGAGGGAGGGAATGGGTAGAATTCTGTTGCTTGGGACCTCACAAGCTTCATTCAGGAAAAACAGAGGAGCCGTGTTGTACTATGAAGTTGGCCTGAACAGGCCCAAGCCATGCCTTTTGGTCTTGGCTGACATAGAACTCTGGTGTAGCTAGAGGTAGGTAAGGAAGTTGCTGAATTTCTGGTTTGTTTTAAGATGAAATCTCATGACATGGCCCAGGCTAGCCTGGGACTCACAAAATAGTCTGGTCTAGCCTCAAATTCTCAACCCTGCTGCCTTTGCCCCTCTGCAGACATTTATACTTCTTTGCCACGCTTGTCTGAAGCAAGGCAGTAGAGAAGAACAGAAGAAAACGTAGGAGGGACAAGGGACCAAAATTCAGGGGAGCAGCCTTTATCCACGGCACCATTAGGGACAGGATTAGGTTAAGTGTATATGGCATGGTGGTCTGAAGCTCCCAAGGTAACCTGCAGTCACAGCGTACTGATTCTCCTACGTAACTATGTAACGCTGGAGAGTACCATATTTCCCAGGGACTGGATGAGGCCCTGCTCACATGGGTATGGAGGGATAAACTTTATTTATTCTGTTATCTCTCAAAGTAATCAGCCACTGTCCTGGGGACTCTGCCATCCCTTTATTGCAATATTAATCACGTCGCTTGTTTGATGGGATGATTGTCCCTCTCTGGAGAGAGGAGAGAGGATTTGTTGATGGAAACTCCCATTTTTCTACTTGGGGAGGTGTCATGTTTCACCTGTATTAGGCAGAATAGTTGTTATTCCTGTTTGGCAAGGCGCTAGAGGTTGTTTATGCAGGGAACTCTAAACAGACAAGGGCGGAATGGCATTGGAAGGGTGTGTTTCCCTTGAAGCGGGTGCCAGTGCCTCCCTGCAGAGTTTCGGTACCCATTCACTGCAACCAACTCAGCCGCCAAGAAACCCAGAAGCCCAAGGGATGGACAAAAGGGAAGTTGGAAGGTGGACTCTGCTCTTACGTCTAAGAAGCACTATTTGTGATTTCTCTTAGATTTGTGTGCACTTGAGGTGCTGGGATCTGACCAAGAGCTTTACAGTGAGAACTCTTCCGGAGCTCTGCCAACCTGTCTTTTCTGTTCTTAGAACTAGAGCTATCCATAAAACCGTTCTCTAATGTTCTACCTTGATTTGAAGACCACGAACAACACATCCTTCCATCTGAGCCTCATCAAAACACCAGTGAATGTTGGGACCACCTCTACCCCTTCATTCAGGAGCCTGGAAATCAAGTGTAATGTGACTTGCCTGACTCCAGAATTGCTTTGGCTGACAGAAACCAAGTTTCACACACACACACACACACACACACACACATCTTATTTTGTTTGTTGGTACACAGTAAAAGATACGGTAGCTTCTCTTTGGTATATTCTATGAATTTCCCCTGAAGAGAGGTACAGGAACCCCCCAAAAGAAAAGTCACATATCCTGGTCATGATGTGCTGGTAGCAGGTGACCACAGGGGAATGTTGCGTGTAGTTTTAAATGTTACCAATGTTCCGTCTTTGCCCCAGAACAGTCACAAGTGCCCACCCGGCCTCCCCTTTTTCTACCTGCCTTTAGGTCTGAGAGGCGACCTCACTACTAGGCCCCTCCTGAGACCCTTGAATCGGAGGATAAAAGACACACACTCCGCTTGTTACTTTACAACTCGCCTTCTTAGCATAATTGTTGGGCGCAGATATCTCCCACCTAGGAAAGCCCTTACCAATTTATTCTCTGTCTCTCCACCTGCCCTAAACTTAGTGGCTTCGCCTGTGGCCACAGGTAGCGGTGGCCACAGACCCTAGCTCCCCCAACCCCCCCAGCCTCCAGACCTCTCATGGTTGTTGCATTTTTCTTCCCCCAAAGCTTGGCAGGAAACTTCTTCCTTGTGTTCCTCTCCTGCCTCCAGGGACCTGGAAGTCCCGCCCCTACCTTCTGCCCAAATAATTACTTTTCTTTACTGACAAATCAAGAACCAATTGGGGAACAGGACGTTTGCATCAGAACCTCCCCTTACAGGGGAATCTTTAAGCTCCTCTCAGGATCCAGGAGTGGTACTTTATACTAAGCAAGTATACCTCAAAGACAAAGGAACGCACCATCTGAGGGCTAGCAATAGCTCTTTAATCCAATATTTACCAATGTAATCCACAGCATTGACCTTATCACATGGCAATAGGGACACACAGAAAATATTACATGAGCATAAGTCACTAATGCCCCCTTTAGAAAAAAACACATGAGCCAGGCAGTGGTGGCGCACGCCTTTAATCCAGCACTTGGGAAGCAGAGGCAGGTGGATCTCTTTGAGTTTGAGGCCAGTCTGGTTTAGCACAGTGAGTTTCAGGACAGCCAGGGCTACACAGTGAAACCTTGTCTTGAAAAGAAAAGAAAAGGAAAGAAAAGAGAAGAGAAGAGAAGAGAAGAGAAGAGAAGAGAAGAGAAGAGAAGAGAAAAGAGAAGAGAGAAAAAGAGAAGAGAGAAGAGAAGAGAAGAGAAAAGAGAAGAAGAGAAGAGAAGAGAGAAAAAGAGAAGAGAAGAGAAAAGAAGAGAAGAGAAGAGAGAAGAAGAGAAGAGAAAGAAAAAAAATGGCACATAAGTTAGGGTAGGTTAGTGTGGCTATTGAAGGAGACATAAGTATAACTGGAAGATGAGCAAGAGCCTAAGGCATATAGTCTCTAAAACAGAGAAGCAAGGGAGACCGGCAGCCAATTGCAGAAGTGCAATCAACGAGGGAGGCTCTGAGGATACAGGAGCAGGAAATACAAAGAACAGAAATCCATGCTTTGCCACAGTGGAGTCAAAGGAAATCCAATTGAAACTAGGGAGAAAAAGCAGATAGTGCCAGGGTCTTCTCCCAGATCTGTATGAAGTAACTTTAGCTCCACGGGCCTTCCTCAGATGAGGCACACAGTGTTGACGAGACGTGGGAGTAGTGTGTAATAAAGAGCATCCTCAAGGATGGGAGTGGGCACCTGCTAACAGGACCGTTGGGTAGCACATTTCAGGCCAGCCTGACACTGTACTAAAGGCTCTGGAACAATCAGTTTTTCCTGGGGGGGTGGGGGGCGGTCTTTGTCCTCTGCAAGTCATTGGCAGGCCTGCTCCAGTTGACTCTTAACTGAGAGGGGACTGAAGTACATCTGTTAGTTATCAGAAAGCCTCCGGCTCTATAGTAATCTTATAAAAGACGTAAGCTCCAAGAGATAATGCCAGATAGCTGCCAGATTTTGAGTTCCTTCTGGGTGTGAGGTCATGATTGCATGTGTGTCCTTGTGTGCCAGTCTTAGGTTTACACCTGCTGATTATGAGGGGCGGGTCCATCAACCAAACCTTTGCCTGCTGATTTCTAACTCATATATGGAGATTGTCCTGGATTCCCTTGGGTAGGGGATGTGAGAGTTCTTATAAGAGAAGCAGAGGCTAGGTGCCTTGGAGCCACAGGCCACACAGCTAGCCTCCTGGAGCCAGGAAAAAAAAAAAAAAAAAAAAAGGAAACAGATTCTCCTCCCCTCTGGACCCCCAGAGTGACCTGAGTCCTGTCAGTCCCTGTAGAGCCATGCATACACATTTGTATAGTGTATCCAGCCATTGAGTTTATGGCCATTTTAGAGTCACCAGAGGAAACTCACACACAGGTCTAAGGAATAGTAGAAAGAAAGGCTGGCTGATAAAATTTGTCAGCTCTCCGTGTTTCTGATTTCCATGTGGATACAGACAACTACATGTAAGTTGTTTGGCTTTTATGTTCAGTCTGAACTCTTAACCACTGAGCTAAATGACCTCTTTCTGCCTCCCCACTCTCCTCCCCCCACCCCACCCCCCAATGCCTGCTAGTGTTTGGAAGTTGTTAGTCACTGAATCCTGGTTTGATATCAGACACCCCAAGCCTGTGTGAGAGAGAACGGATATTAGCGATAACCATCTGGCCCACATTTTATAGACTAAAAGCAGGGCCTGGGAAGAGGGACTGATTTAGCCAAGGAACACAGTGAGCTCTGGGGCAGCAATAAAGCCAAGTCCCAGCCCAGCCCTTGACCCAGTGCTCGCTCTGTCCACTTCCCTTATCTCAGTGTGGTCTGTGTGCACTAACCACAGACATTTTATATAAACAAGGTCATGGTTTGGTTGCTATTTGAAAAGTGATATTTCCAACCAGTGGTGATGCATGCCAGTAATTCCAGCACTAGGTGGATAGAAGCAGGAGGGTCAAAAGTTCAAGGTCACCCTCAGTCAGGCGTTGAAGACCAGCATGGGCTATATCAGGCCTTGTCTTTGGATAAAAAAAACAAAACAAAACAAAACAAAACTCTATTACCAAGTGACACCTAGTTTCAATAAACAGCCTACTGTTCTTGGTTAATTAAATCCATGCTTTCGGATGGAAGAGGGGCACCTGGGCTCACACTCTAGGCTGAAGAACTAGTGTCAGCTGAGGGCCACTAGGACAGGGAGAGTTGGTTTTCTGTGCACGAATATGAAACGCCCCCAGAGGCCTGACTTGACATCAGTACCACAGAGAGGTTTCTGACACTTCTTCCACCCTTTTCTGGGTTTGGTGCTTCCTCTTCACCAATCCGTGGATGGGCTTGATAATCTGTCGCTCTGGGCCCGAACCCTAACTTCCTCCCCAGAGTCCACAAGCCAGGGCATAGGCAAAGGGTTGAAGCACCCTGACTTTGAGCTGTAGGATTGTTTTCTGAACCGCGCTATTCACGATGGCAAGCGTTTCCAATTATGAAGGCACTTTAGATAACCCGAGGAACACTACAGCATCACGACGACCTAGGTGCCACTCAGATGACCAGAATGTGGACCATGGAGACTGGGCTCCATCTAGCCTTATGTACTGTGGGAACAGGAAAGTCCTGGCAGCCGAGTCCCTTGGAGAATTATATTTGACCTTGTATCAGTCACGGAAGGAGTCTGTCTGTCTGTCTGCATGCTCCCTCTCAGGTATCTTGGATCCAGAGATTCTCTATTATAAACAACAGCTCCAGGGCCTCTTCACGCAGTGGGTGCACAGACACGGTGATCCATGGAGTGTGCAGAGGAAAGATCTAGGCAGCACTCTGCCCTGACTCCGGCAGTCTGTGGCACCCTTGAGCACCGAGGTTTGCTCTCTTCCTGTTGAAATGGTCAGAGAGCGCTGCACATCAGTCAATCTACAGTCATTGGCCGGAGTTCATTCTTATTTGCATTTCCAGCACATAGATCAATATGCACATAGTTAGGCACGCATGTGGATTGGAAATGGCTCATATTTGGAAAAGCAGTCTAAAAAAGGGGTTCATTGGTGGCCACTAAGTGTGGCTGTTTACTGAAGTGTTGGGGGGCAGGACTGGAACCCATGTCCCTTCATGGATAACCCGAAATTCTGGATTACTTCACACTGGTTTGCTAAGCACAATGACATGTGTGATCTTGGAGCATGGGAGAAGAATATTCTTTGGCTCCCTTTAGCTATTGTGTGTCCGAATTTGGGTGGGTTTATACAGGATTCAACTAGAAGATATTTAAACTAATACTTGCTAGTATAAGAACTTCCATAAGAATCTCATGTGCTAGGGCTGGAAAGATGGCTCAGCAGTTAAGAGCACTGAGTGCTCTTCCGAAGGCCCTGAGTTCAATTCCCAGCAACCACATGGTGGCTCACAACCGTCTGTCCCTTCTGGTGCGGCTGAAGACAGTTACAGTGTACTTAGATATAATAATAAATAAATTAAAAACAAAAAGAATCCCATGTGCCAAAGATCCGCAGACTGACTCATTTTTAATAATATAAGTGGCTCTCAAGTAAGCCTGCTGTAACACCATGGGATTGTTTATTTATTTATTAATTTAGTCATGATTTTTTGAGTCAGGGCTTTTCTGTGCAACCTTGGCTGTCCTGGAACTCACTCTGTAGACCACGCTGGCCTTGAACTCACAGAGAACTGCCTGCCTCTGCCTCCCAAGAGCTGGGATTAAAGGCATGTACCACCACTGCCCAGCTCATTTTTTAATTTTGAGTATATTGTTTTAATTTGCTCATTGAGAATTTCACATATGCATAAAATATATTTCAACCATACCACCCATCCTCCCTTCTGACTCCTCCCTCTTCCCCTTTCCCAGGCCCCTCCCTACTTCATGTCTTATTCTAATTAAAAAAGAAAATGTACAGCCCACTATGTCCAACTAGTACTGCCCCCGTGTACAGAACTATGGGGCCATCCACTTAAGGATGCACAGAGGTGTACATCTGAGTGGTGCCTACATGATCATAACATTGTAATGTTTCTCAGGTTGTCTGAGGTGCAGTCATAGTTGGAAAGGCTCACCACTGTGAATATCAGCTCAGAAAATAATCCTACAACCTGAAGTCAGGGCGATCTCAATCCTTCATCTATGTTCATCTTGTGGACTCTGGGGAGGAAGTTAGGGTTAGGGCCCCTGACAATCCCACAGCTACGGACCATCAAGTCCATCTACACATCGGTGAGGAGGAAGCGCCAAATCCAAAGCAGGGTGACCAGGGCTAATCTGTCCCCTCGTGCAGGTCCCTCGGGACATGTGTCAGCCACCTCTCTGCGGTGCTGGTGGCAAGCGAAGCCTCTGGGGTGTCTCTAATTTGTGCACAGAATGAATCTTATAATTCGTTTGTTCCTTCCTTGTTCCTTCTGCTCTGAAGCTCAAGGCCAAATCCCAGGCTTGGCTTTAGCAATTATATAGCACTTCATGAGCTGTGTTCTGATCATTTTACCACTAAAGACTCATCGTTTCCCTCCCATTATTCTCTGCTTCTATTAGCCTACTCTTTTTCAGCCAAATGTTTTGTCAATCTATTCTGACATGTTCTAAATTGACGAATTACATCACTTAGAGACTTATCGATATTTTTTTCCCTCTCGAGTCAGAGAATAAAAAAAAAAAAAAGAAAAGAAAAGAGCAGGTAACCTAGGCAGTAATCCCGGCTCTGGAGAGACCGTGGCAGGAGAATTGTTGAGTTCAAGGGCAGGCTGGGCGTGAGATCTGTCCTCTACAGAGTGGGACCCTGACTCAGACAAAACTTAGAAAACGGTGAGGAGGAGGAGGAGGAGGAAGAGGAGGAGGAAGAAGAGGAGGAGGAGGAGGAAGGTTGAGGGAAAACTCTTGCCCATGAGCAATCTGTAAGAGTAGGAGGGTCTCTGTCTCGACTCCTCGCTTCACGTGTATTTTAAAGAAACCCCCTTTATAGCCAAAGCCTGGCAGTTGACTGTGAGTCACAGTTACTAGAGTGCAGGAGGCTCTGAGTCAGTCCCCACCATCCCATAAAGCTTGGCATGGTGGAAGGAGAAACATCACAAATTCAACTCATTTCTGGCTACACAGTAAGTGTGAGGCCAGTTCTATCTCAGTAATACAAAGTTTCTCCAAAACGGTCAGATCGTCTTTAACAGAGCAGAGTTTCTGACTATAAAATAAGAAACCTCCCCTCGTTTGTTAATAAGCTTCCTTAGACGACTTGTTAAGTAATGTTGCTTGGTGTATAATTTTAGATCAAATGTTGTGACTTTATCTCCCTTTTTCCGTATGTATGTATGTATGTATGTATGTATATATTTTTATTTATATGAGTACACTGTCACTCTCTTCAGACACACCAGAAGAGGGCATCAAATCCCATTACAGATGGTTGTGAGCCACCGTGTGGTTGCTGAGCATTGAACTAGGGTCCTCTGGAAGAGCAGTCAGGGCTCTTAACCACCGAGCCATCTCTCCAGATCCCCTTTTTCTTTTAAAGTAAATTTTGGTGTGGATCTATGTAAGGAAAAGGTAGATGTGTGTATGTGCATGTGTATGTGTGTTTATATATGTGTGTGTGTAAGTGTATGTGTATATGAGTTTGTGTGTGTGTGTGTGTATGTGAGAGAGAGAGAAAGAGAGAGAGAGAGAGAGAGAGAGAGAGAGAGAGAGAGAGAGAGAGAGAGAGAGAGAGAGAGAGAGAGAGAGATGGGGGTGCAGCCACCACGTGTGTTGAGGTCAGACAACAGGCCTAAAAAGTTAGCTCTCTCCAAATTCTCGTAGGTTCCTGGAATGGAAGTAAGGCTTGCTAAGACAAGCACCTTCACCTGTTTAGTAATCTCACCTGTCCATTTATTTTTTAACCTGGTACTGTGTGACTTATTAATCCATCTCAAACCCAGATTTTGAAATCAGAAAGCTAAGAAGGGCTTTGTAAGAGCAACAGACCCTGAGGCAGAGGTTTGTAATTCAGATGGAATTCCTCCTTCTTTCAGAGTGTAGGGAAAGATAGAATCTTGTGCCCTCTCCTGTTGGTTTAGTGGCCAAGGGCTCAAAATTAAATCAACAATAACTAGATGAAAAGGTATTTGCCTTATCAATTTTTAAATTTTTTTTTTTTTTTTAAAGAATTGCTTCATTTTATTGGATACATATATGGAAACATTACCAGTTTTTTTTTTGTTTTTTGTTTTTTTTTTTAAAGATTTATTTATTATTTTATGTAAGTACACTGTAGCTGTCTTCAGACACACCAGAAGAGGGAGTCAGATCTTGTTACGGATGGTTGTGAGCCACCATGTGGTTGCTGGGATTTGAACTCTGGACCTTCGGAAGAGCAGTCGGGTGCTCTTACCCACTGAGCCATCTCACCAGCCCAATTTTTAAATTTTTTTCATCAATTTTTTCTTTATCAATTTTTTTGCTTTATCAAATTTTTTTTGCTTTATCAAATTTTTTATCAATTTTTTTTGCTTTATCAGTTTTTTGACTAATGCTTTTACTCATGAAGGGCTTCACAGAGAAGTGAAAGTTCATACAAACATTTTCAACAGAAGGTGGAGAAGAAACTACACGAAGAAAAGGGTACTGGGGCCTAAAAAGGTGAGCCACTGTAGACAGTGAATATATGTGGGCAGGAAAGGAAGGCTTGTTTTACATTGTTCATTCAAACTAATCTTAAGGCCAGGGCTTGGGCGATTATCATGGCAGGAGAGATGGGGAAATGTTTATATCCTACTTTAGGAGAAGGGGAGAAGGCAGAGAGTGCTACCAGGGAAAGCAGAGAGTGCTCCCAGTGGTTGCTCTTTTTCTCAAGTGCTTCCATCTCAAAATCATCAGTGCTCCCAAGTAGCATGTCTGAGAGTGCCATGTCCTGATCCACTTATGTTGCTGTCATCCTATGTCTGAACCCAGAGACCTGACAGCTCAGCACCAAGCCGTGCTTGTGCTTACAGGCACTACTACGCTCTGCTGACAAAGAAGCAGACGCCCTCGGTCAAGTGCAAAAAATTCTGCACTCAACCTAGGATGTGTTCCTAACTGTGGCTCATCCTAGAGAAACAAAGGCCAGGCAGGAGGCGTTAAGGAGGCCCTGGTAAGGGCCCCGAGCGACTGCTAGGTGCCTACCCCTCTCCTGCACACCCTGTCAGCCAGGAAGTGGTCTTCAAGTTTGAGTGTAAGAACCACCTAGAAGATTTATGTGCACAGCTCCCACGGCTTTGTTTCCAGAAAGCAGATGTAGGGTGCCCAGATGTTGCGCCCACCTCACTGCCTCGATGCTATGGGAACCCTGAGAACCCAGGGAGGACTCCTTATATACACCCCAGCACAGGGAAAAGCTGTGTCCTCCTGGGATTGGTCAGTCTGCCGGCACCTTAATTTGCATGCACCCGATTGGGAGGGGTTGGCGCCAGATTCAGGCTAGCGCCTGCGCAGTGGTGTTGTTTACGGCGATGGTGTACCGGAGCGCCATCTTTTAGGCGCTGGCTGCCTACACCCAGATAGTTGCATTTCTAACGAGCCTCCAAGGTTTCTGTTGTGGGTCAGGGGGGGTCTACATTCAGTAGCACTGTCCCAAGGCTAGGACTGTCCTTCTGCTGGTTAGCTGAGAGGGGAACTTCTGTGGGTAATGTGTCACTGGAGACTGGTGGGAAGAGACGGCCTATGCTTATGTCTGTTAAGTATATGCTAGAAAGAAAATGGTTCATCTTTTCCACACACTGTGAGCATTAGCCAGGATTCTAGCTGGAAACAGATGGTGCCCTTAAAAGGGATAGGAAAGGCACTATTTACAAAGGTGTGGTCAGAGAGGATAGAGAAACCTCGGAACCCAAGGACCACGGGACTCTATCACGACCCTCTGCCTACAGAGACAAGGACCAAGGATGGGGGTTGGGTGGGGTGGGAGTGGGGCAGGGTGGGTCGTGGGGGAGGTGCAGACAAAACACTACCTAGCGTAAGCAAGGTTTCCTTGGGATTGCATCGAAGCATGACATGACAGATCGATAGGGGATGGACAGTCAGGCCGGCAGACAGACAGACAGATAAAGACAATAGCTATACTTCCAGGAAGCTGTGCCAGTAAAAGTATCTTTTAGGGGGCACAGGCTAAGCAAGCGTGTGTCAACGCGGGTGTCCCCAGCCTTCTGACATTGTGACGTGATACTGTCATCTCTGAAGTTTACACTAAGGAACAGTGAAACCGAGTTAATTTAAAAAAAAAAAAAAGTCACACAGGGGCTCGCTGGCTCACTACTTAAGGGGATAAGGAAATGCCCAGACTGACAACCTTGGTTTGATCCACAAACTCCCACGTGTTAGAAGGAGAGAAGTGACTCCTACAAGGCCCCCTCTGATTCCCATGTGTGCCATAGCACATACATGCCCTCCCCTTCCAAATAAATGCTTTTAAAAATTGCACAGCAAGGGGCTAGAGAGATGGCTCAGTGGTTAAGAGCACTGACTGTTCTTCCAGAGGTCCTGAGTTCAAATCCCAGCAACCACATGGTGGTTCACACCATCTGTAGTGAAATCTGATGCCCTCTTCTGGTGTGTCTGAAGTCAACTACAGTGTACCTTATAAATAAATAAATTTTTTTTTAATTGCAAAGCACATTTTTCAGTGTGTATTGGGCTTGTCTGTATAGATATCCTGGGACGTGTGTGCACCCGTTAGAAGTCTGACTGGGCATTAGATACAGTTAAGGCTTACTCAAAGGAGTTACAAAGTCATTGCAAGAACCCAGTTACCCAATACTGGGCCATTGTTCCTAAAGTAAAAGCAGGGTGAGGTGCTATGGGCCTCCAATTCCAGCATGGGAACTGACTAAAGTCTGTGAGGATGTCCTGGATGCAGAAGATTGTGGCGTGAAGGGCTCTGAGCAGGTGCCTGGAGCCCAGTCTAGGGCAAGCTGGGAAGGTGAGGGACCAAGCCAATGAATAAAGGCATTTACATTTCTGTGACTCTGAGAAGTGACAGGGGTCCGGTCACGTGGGAGCTGGCACTAGCAAGGACCCTCAGGACTTGCAGAGAAGAACTAGTCAGGATGTCCTAGAACTGTTGGCTTTCGAGCTCCTTCTCTAAGAAAGGCAGAGGCCCCTCTCATCCCTCCCGACCCTCGGTACAGGCTACACAGTGCTGGGAAACCTTCCAAGTGATCTTCCTGCGAGCCCACATCTGCCTGTATGCCACGGAGGCCCCCTCGTTCCTCTCGGGCACGTGGCGGTGGAGTTGTAAGGAAAGGCACCTCCGAAAGCTAAACGGGATAAAACTGCGAAAGAAGCTGAATGCTGAGGAGGGGCTCCATTCACGTTGTGCGAAATGGCCGCCTTTCCTCTCCTGATGGTCCTGAGATTAAAATAAAAAAGTTTAATAGCAACACACATCCTCTCCAGCTCATCACAAAGTGAGCATGTTCAGTGGAAACTGGAAGGACGGATGGACAGGCGATGCGTGAGAAACTCAATTCGTACCACCATGATGCTGCCCGGGGTGGGTCGGGGTGGGGGCGGCGTCAAGTTGCTGAGTTCCTTAAGTTTTTCCTATCTGCCCAGCTCTGCCCAGGTCCTTCTTATAAATATGAACTTATTTCACTTTCCAATAGCCTTGATGGATGGGTGTTGATTGTCCTGTTTTGTAAGACTGTGAGACCTACAGAAGCCGAGTATCCCATTGCAAAGATCCAAGTTGTTGGGTTGTTGGGCAAGAGTCCTAACTGGAACGTAACCTATCCTAGTGCGTCTGTCTCCAGGCCGTGTCTTCTGTTACTCTGCTTTCTCTTTTGCTTTCTTCCTTATTTATAAGAAGAAAGTCCTTTTTAAAATGTTACCGCAGTCACTTTTTATTGATTTAATTTAATTTGGGGGTGGGGTGGGGCAGGGTACTTCACAGCCCTGGGGATTGAACTCAGGTCCCCAGGTTTACACTGCAAGCGCCTTTACCTGTGGAGCCATCTCAACTGGCTCTGGAAAAGTCCTTTTGAGACAAGATTCTAGTCGGAGGCCGAGGCAAGGGGACAACAGTGAATGTGAGGCCAGCATGGTCCACAAGCAAGACTCTGCTTCAAAAAAACCAAACCAAACAAACAAACAAAATCCCCAAGCCCAGCCCAGATCTTCTCCGTGTTAAAATATGCCTTAATGGAACTCTCCTGCCAGCAGAGGTGAGTGACTGGCTGCCCTTCTGGGACTTCCTTGTTCTGTTCGGTCTCCAAACACTTCCTCATTTTTCTTTGCTCCAGAACAGCTGTATGGGATGGTCCCGTGAGAAGACAGACTCCGTCTCACAGATGAGTTAACACGGGGTCAGAGGGATTTAATGACTCCTGAAAACTATGCAACCTCACCTTAAAACCAAATAAGAAAGACGTTTCCCCACCCCCAGCCTCTTTCTCCTGGCCCGGAATTGCAAATGATTAGATCAGAGAGAGGATTCTAGAGCTAAGGTCAGGCTCTGTGGCAAAGGCCAGTGATCAGCTAGCAACGCCTCTCATGAGTCAGGAAAGATAAAAACTGAGGACCACGGGCCTCGTGTCTCAACTTACCCTAACTTTCCAAAGCCTGACATTAATTATTTCTTAAGAACTGTGTTAGTTTTCTTGTGAGCATGGCCTGGTTCAGGGTTGATGCTCCACACAGAGAGGTACTAGAATTTATTGAGAAGCAACTGTCTACCAGGCACTGGACTAGGCTATACAGCTGTATTTTCTTTTATTTACTGCCATTCAAGTTGTTTCTCAACAAGCATTCAGATCCAAGTAAACTTAGGCATGATCTCAAGAAGCTGTTGGGAAAACGTATCTCCTAGCAGAGACTTCTTAGAAGCCAATATAAGCTCAGAGAGCTTCATAAAGAAGAACGTATAGATGGGGGAATACCTCAGTACTTTGGGCATACATTTTTCTGCCACGGAACACAATGAGCCATGTTCCATTAATTTTTAAAACTCTACTTATTTAATGTGTGTGGTGTGTGTGTGTGTGTGTGTGTGTGTGTGGTGTGTTGGAGGGTATTTCACCATGTATGTGCAGAGGTCAGGAAACAACTTGAGGCAATGGCTCCTCTCCTTCTATCATGTGAGTCCTAAGGTTCACACTCGGGTCATCAGATTCGGCGGCAGGTGGCTTTAACCTTGAAGTCATTTGGCCAGGCATGTTTCTATTCACTTTTGTCTCTCACACTTGTCTGGCTCTACACTAATTCAGAATGATCAACGAGGGATGCAATAAAGCTGATTTGCTAATTAGGCAAACAGGAACATGCTGTGGACCGTAGCTCTAGTGGCCATAAAAGTTATAACCTCCCACGCTCACCCTGAACCACCCTGCCCACTTTTTTTTTTTAACCTAAGAGCTTTATATTTATTCTGTGTATGTGCCTTCAACACTTTCACAACAATTTTCTGCTCCTCCATAAGGAAGCAAGCTCCATCCCATAATAGCTTTGGTTGCTTTTTTTTTTTTTTTTTTTTTTTAAACAAGCTCATAAGGACTAGGTTTGATATGCTGAGCCTGGAAGTATGCCTGGGTACACATCACATGTGCACTGGGGTGCTTTCCCAACCTTCTTGGTGTAAAGGTGAACGGTCCCACCGCCAGGGTATTGAAACAGCCTGGTCTTGTTAGAGGTGGCACTGTAGAAAGGCCTATGACTGTCGAGTGTTAGACCAGGTTGAACGCCTCCAAGCATGGTCTCAGAAGAGGAAAAGGAAACTTTTTTTTTTTTTGGTTTAATCAACAGTCAACATTTAGTGACTTCAGCAGATATCTTAATATGGACAACACCTTTGGTCCACATGTGTGTGTGTGTGTGAGAGAGAGAGAGAGACAGAGACAGAGAGAGACAGAGACAGAGACACACACACACACACACACACACAGAGAGAGAGAGAGAGAGAGAGAGAGAGAGAGAGAGAGAGAGAGAGAGAGAGAGAGAGAAGGTCCCATTGTATAACTTTCCCTGACTGGTCTGGAACTCACTGTGTATACCTGGCTGGACTCAAACTCACAAAGATACTCCTGCCACACCTGAGTGCTGAGATTAAAGGTGTGTGCCACCTCATCTGGCTGGTCCACAATTAAAAAAAATAAAGCTCTCTATTTTTTTTTTAAGATTTATTTATTTATTATATGTAAGTACACTGTAGCTGTCTTCAGACACTCCAGAAGAGGGAGTCAGATTTCATCATGGGTGGTTGTAAGCCACCATGTGGTTGCTGGGATTTGAACTTCGAACCTTCAGAAGAGCAGTCGGGTGCTCTTACCCACTGAGCCATCTCACCAGCCCCTTTTTGTTTGTTTTTGTTTTGTTTTTCCAGATGGTTTCTCTGTGTAGCTCTGGCTGTCCTGGAACTCACTCTGTAGAGCAGACTGGCCTCGCACTCAGATGAGATCTGCCTTTGCCTCCTAAGTGCTTGGATTAACACTTGAGTCACCACTGCCTGGCACAAACGTGCATGCTACCAAAGACAAGGTGTTCTTCATGTTTTAATTATCCATGGTCATATCGTCATATATGGGACACTACCTCTGCCCAGGGAGGAGCTGAGGGTGATGGCTTCAAGGTAGGCCAAGCTACCAAGTGAGATGATCGGAGAACCACTGTGCCTGACCACAACAGGGTCAGTATCACTTGGTATGAGCAATAAAAAAAAAAAAAGGAAGATCTCAGATCAAAACAGGGCAAGGCTGAAGGGCTCTGAATTACTTCTTCGGGTGGCCCTCAAATACATGCATATGTACACCACACACACAGGCACATGCGTGAATGAGAGCATGTATGCACACAAGGGCATGCACACAGCTCAGGGACTTGTCATGCACACCTTCCAGAAGGTTGACTGTTCAATTCATATCTCAAACTGGTTTCCTTGGAGTATTGGGAATGACTCTTACTAAACAGCAGCTCAGCCAAGGCTCTGCTGCTCTGCCTTTGGCAAATATACTGCTCGTGGGTGACCATTCCTGCCTTCTGGCGTCTTCAGCTGGGGAAACATCTGCTCCCAGCGTATTAGCTGTATAGCCCATAACTTGCTTTCTCCTGCCTCAAAGAAGTCATTGGAAGGGCTAGGTGCCTGATTATATTCACACTGCTCCTCCCTCTGAGGCCTTACATCATCACTTCCTTTATGTCCTCACCCTGTTTTAGGTTAGGGAACCTTCAGTATTATGGGGGAGGGTTGGTTGCTATGGTTTGAATGAGCCCTTCAGTCTTATGAAAGCCCCAGCATGATGGTCCACGCCTGTACTAAAAGCTACTCAGGACAGGAAGGTAGAAAGATAGCTGAAAACGGGAGATGAGAGCCAAACAGGACAACACAGAGAGACCCAACCAAGAACAAGCAATGTTGAAATGCAAACGTGGCATTGTTAAGAAACAGACTTTAGGAGATAATTAGTCTGGGAGGGAATCTGTTCTGTGATCACAAATGTGAGTTGGTTACCAGAGGGAGTTTGTAATAGTAACACAGAGACAGAGATAGAGAAACAGACAGACAGACAGACAGAGGCAAAGACATGGCCAGAGACAAAGACTCTTAGAAAAGACAAATACTGGTTATGAAAAAAAAAATCAGTAAGTCAAAGATTATCCAAGTGATGCAGGAAATTTTGGAGTGTCTGTGAGAGTGACCAACCCTTTTTTGGTTTTTTGATGACTAAGCCCAGGAGTTGAGGTACTGGGCACTCACAGTCACAATGAGCTGATAGCTTCCATGATCTCACCCCACAAACTCGAAGCATGAAATTCACGGACCTCAGATGCTGAGTTTTAGAAAGATACTGATAATAGATTTCTAGGTGGGCGCTTAGGAGAAAGTAAGGAGAAGCTGCTGTATGATGGGAGCAGGTCCCTGGGGATGGGGTGACACTGAAGGCCACTGTCATAGCATTAGTAAGGCTGTACGGATGAGGTTCAGAGGGACTATGAACTAGTTAGTGTAGTTCTACAAGGTTATAAGTATAAGGTCTTTTATGTTCACCCTAGCTTTGAATAATGACATGGAGACTTACATTTATTTAAAATAGCTTTAGGCCTTTGGTCATTCTAGTTGCCAACTAGCTCTTACAGCTTCTATTTATTCTATATCTACCATGTGGCTTATTTCTTCACAGTCTCTAGTACTGAGGCCCGCTGCTCCACCAGGTCGGGCTGATGAGTCCTACTGGTCTGCGGCCACCACAACCGGCTTTTTATTAAAACCGATGGGAAGGGTAGAGAGGGAGTGTTTACAAACTATGTTGAGGTTCTGCTTAACTGGAATAACAAGAACAAAGTCTGGCCTGTAGTCAGATCTCTGCCAGAACAGGAATCAACATTTGTATAATGCAGAGATAGCCTTTGCACAGTGTGCAAAAAGAATATCCCTATACAAGGTGTCCGGGTACCTCTTGGTTTTAGTTACATCCTTACATATGGCTTCCAGGAAAAGGGGTGTTCATTTAAGAAGAGCAAGAAACCAGACTCCCACCCTCTTTGTGGCACTCTTGGCCTCTGGGCAGAGTAGAGTTGAAGACATTTTGGCTTTAACATTTTGGGTATCCTGGCCTCAACAATGGAGTTGTCGACGAGGACAATGACACTTTCTGTGTTTATTCACTTTTGGGGTCTTCTACCCTACATACTTAGCCAGTTTTTATCTCCTATTCTCAAAGCCCCAAAGTCATTATTTGCTTTTGCTGTGCTGGATTTGAATGAAATTTTAAAGAGAATAGCATTTAAGGAAACAGGATAGCTGCGTTTTGCTTTATTTCTTCTTTCAACATGGTTGAATTTTCAAAATAATAATTGCTGAGTTTTGTCTTTAATTTTTTTTTGGGCGGAGTCTCACTCAGCAGGAAGTCTCACCAACAAGAATAGATCAAAGAGAAGATAAAACTTGTCTGAACTAAAGGACAAAGAACAATCCAATACAGACAATACATATTTAAACAACATCAGTGGGAATTCCAAGAATTCCCTAGGGTGGAGCCTTCCTGGAGGAAACACATCTCTAGGGCTGTGCTGTATAGCCCCTCTCTGCTTGCAGATTACTCTCTGGAGTTATTGTGCAGCTGAAATGTGAACTCTTGGCTGTCTACTCCAGCAGCCACGCTTCCCACTTTTTGCACACCTCCCCGCCACAAAGGACCCTTATCTCTTTGGCACAATAAGCCAAAATAAACTCTTTCGTACGATGTTTTTGGTCGTGTTATCTTATCACAACAAAAAGTAACTGATATAGAACATAATGTAAGCACTCCACTTATACAGAGCATACTGTAAGCACTCCATTTATACAGAGCATAATGTAAGCACTCCATTTATACAGAGCATAATGTAAGCACTCCATTTATACAGAGCATAATGTAAGCACTCCATTTATACACAGAGCATAATGTAAGCACTCCACTTATACAGAGCATAACGTAAGCACTCCACTTATACAGAGCATAACGTAAGCACTCCACTTATACAGAGCATAACGTAAGCACTCCACTTATACAGAGCATAATGTAAGCACTCCACTTATGTCTGAGCATCCCATAGTTACTTGGTTCTCCACATCTGACCAGGCATAAGTCTATACTGACCATCATCCACTGCGCAAGGACTCTTTCTACAATTAAAAAAGGGAACTTCAGGGCTGGAGAGATGGCTCAGCGGTTAAGAGCACTGACTGCTCTTCCAGAGGTCCTGAGTTCAAATCCCGGCAACCACATGGTGGCTCACAACCATCCGTAACAAGATCTGGCGCCCTCTTCTGGAGTGTCTGAAGACAGCTACAGTGTACTTACATATAATAAATAAATAAATCTTAAAAAAAAAAAAGGGAACTTCACCAACCTATGTTACGGAGATCATTGCAAAGGCAGTTTGATATGTTGTCCATTTAGTAAAATAACAGTTGTAGTTCTTCTCCTAGGGTATATGCCAGCCCCTGATTTATAGTACCAGGTGTTTCTTCCTGTGGAGTTAGCGTTAAAACCAACCAGAAAGCAGTTGCTTACTGCCATATCATGCCACTATGGTATCCTAGGTATATCTTGGCAGGCCAATTATCATTGAAACTTGTAGGGCTCACATGCAGGTAAGCCTGTTAATGACTTTCACCCTCCAGCAGTCTGCATCGCATGGTCTGGTACTATGAAAGCTAGCCAATAAGGAGGAAGCTTCTCCCTTCCCCCCTACCTCTCTCTGTCACACAGTCACACTCACACTCACACACACACACACACACACACACACAAACACTCACACACACACTCACTCACACACACACACACTCACACTCACTCACACACACACTCACTCACACACACACACACACACTCACTCACACACACACACACACTCACACACACACACACTCACACACACACACACACACACACACACACACACACACGCACTAAAATAGTAGATCCCAGATGGTGTTCTCAAACATTCTATAAGTTATCCTTCCCCACCTCTTTCACTCCCCCCTCCCCTCCCTACTTGTCTTAGGGTTTTACTGCCGTGAACAGATATCATGACCAAGACGACTCTTATAAGGACAACATTTAATTGGGGCTGGCTTACAGGATCAGAGGTTCAATCCATTATCATCAAGGCGGGAGCCTGGCAGTGTCCAGGCAGACATGGGGCTGGAGGAGCTGAGAGTTCAATCTCTTGTTCTGAAGGCTGCTAGAAGACTGGCCTCCAGGCAACAAGGATGAGGGTCTTAAAGCCCAAGCCCACAGTGGCACACCTCCTCCAAGGCCATACCTCCTAATAGTGATACTCCCTGGGCCAAGCATATACAAACCACCACACTACTTAAACCTAACCCCCATTATTCTTCTGTCCCTTTCATACTGCCTGTTCAACTCTTCCCCACCCCACCCCCACCTCCAAGCTTCCTGGTTCCTGGTTTCGACAGGTATCCAGATTGAACACACAACCTTAAAGTCTGTACCACATTCACATTGAGATCCATACACGAGAGAGAACATGGAGTGGGGTCTTGTTTCTACTGTTTACTACTTTGTTTTTTCTTTTTGTAAACTTCTTTTAAAATGCATTATTATCATGGGGGTGGGACACCACGGCCATATCTGGAGGTCAGGCAACAACTTGCAGAGAATCAAACGCAGATCTTTAGCAGTCTAAAGATGTACTTTACTTGCTGGCTCCTTGTTCTTTAGTGTTTTGAGACAGGTCCTTCCTCTGCAGCCAAGGCTGGTCCTTAAACTCACTGCATATCCCAGGCTGACCTCAAACTCACAGGAATCCATCCTCCTGCCTTCTAGCCTGTGTTGGGATTGCAGATGAGAGACACCAGGCCTACTTTCTTTAGCCTCTCAACGGGTGGCTGGGAGCTTCAAAGATGGGCTTAGGCCACTTTATGAGGTCAGGCAGCAGCCAGGGACTGAGGATGTTTTCCCCTTGACCACTGGTACCTCATGTAGCCACTCTGGGGAGTTTAGGCAAGGCTCCCCTATTGCTATGTCGAAGCTGTGGGGTCCAGGGACTCATTAGGCTCCCTCCATTGGTTGGAAGGGACATCAGAATAGAGTAAGTAACAGGATAAATAATTTGCTCAGTGATGTTGAGACTTCAAATAAGGTGGCTGAAAGGTTGTCATCTAAAGAAAAACCTACCCTGGGGGATTGGCATAGTAGTCGCCACGAGCGAGCATTCCAGCGGTGCAGGCATCCTGAGTATTTGTATCTGGATAAGGTGGTAGAAAATGAGGTCTCAGGATTCCTGCCAGTCACACCTCTATCTGGTAACAGGCTGAGGGAAACAGTTACTAAAAACAAAACAAAAGGGGCTGGTGAGATGGCTCGGTGGGTAAGAGCACTGACTGCTCTTCTGAAGGTCCTGTAGTTAAATCCCAGCAACCCCATGGTGGCTCACAACCACCCATAGTGAGAGTCTGAAGTCAGCTGCAGTGTACTTATGTATAATAATAAATAAATCTTTAAAAACAAAACAAAAACGGAATTCAAAATTTTTTATAAGAAACTGCTCTAATATTTCCCTAATATCAAACAGTCTGCCAAGGCATAACTCCAAACCTTAAATGTAAAACACACAGAATACTTTACCTTAATTCCAGACAAGTCCATTTTCTCTCGGCCCCTTGGATCCTTCCCCACCTAATACCTGCACTGCTCTCTAGCCAAGTACCTGGGGCTACAATCTGCAAATACGGAAGCTGATGAACAGCCCAGTCCTTCTGCACAGTGACTGTTCGTCGTGGCCACGGGATTTCATGTGTCCCTGTGCTCGTCTGGGGAGTAGAGCTGTGTCTCACCTCCGAGAAAGCTGTCCTGCATGAGTTAGGCTGAAGCCAGGTCGACAGCACCCTTCCTGTTGATGGAGATGGATGGTCACTTGAGTGTGTCAGGGAGGAAAAACTGGTTCTGTCTTCCAGGCTATGAGGGCTTCCCGTAGGTACTTCCTAGATCGCTTGCATCGCTCAGGTACCTACTTTGCATGGCCCCAATATCCCTAGAACCTCCCAGTCTAGGCAGTGACTTTTGATTAGGCCAATACTTAGCACGGACCCTGAGCAACCGGGCTTACCTGGCTTCTTCCTCTAAGAGTTTGTGGGTTACAGGAAGTTCACACCAGCCTTCCTCCATCTTCCGGGAAGCTGCTAGGCTCTGAGCCAGCAGTTCCGTGATTTTTCTTTTTCTTTCTTTCTCCCCATTTTAGAGATGAGAACACTGAAGCTCAGAAGGGGAAATCAATTAGCGAGATGGTGTGAGTAATAAACGGTGAAAACTGGAGTTCAGGGCCATTCGCGTTGAAAAAGGAGTGTTTCCACTTGCTGCAGTCCCCAGGGACAGGAGGTTGTAAAAATCATAAACCGGGCTTAGAGGAGTTAGGAAGTGTCCACTAGGTGGCGGCAGAGAACCAGTCAGTGGCCTGGAAGATGCCAGGGTGCTGCTGGTTCTAACCTGGGACAAAGGCAGAGTTGGCAATCCAGAGCAGGGGCTAAGGGAACAGCTCTGCTTCTCTATGTATGCTCTGTGTGAGCACTCACCAGCGCTACCTTATTAAGTCTCACCATCGACCTGTGCAGCGAATGCCTTTAGCCCCATGGTCTTCAGACAAGTGAACTGAAGAAGTTTAAATGGCATGCAGCTCCTGCTATTCATTCAGGCCCATTGTGGGTGGATGTTGCCTGTGCCCTGGACAGCCCTCTGCAGGACCCTACCTGCCCTTGGGGGTTAGTGGGGAGTTAGCACAGGGTCAGCAACGCAGACTCTGGGAGCAGGTGAGAAAAGCTGCAGCAAGCTCATCTGAGCAGTGCGGCAAGTTCCTTTAATATCCTCCACCTGCATCCCCATTGGTCCCAAGAAAGCATCTCTTCTAAACAGCAGTTCCTGGTTGGCTGGCATTATTTGCACTAGCAATCCTTGTTCTCGCAGGCAGTCCTCAATTAGGTCCTCCTGCAGGAGATGCTTCTGCGTCTGCGTAGCTCCCAGTATTTACATAGAGGCAGTCCTGAAGTTCCTGCTACAGGTGGGGCCATTCCTATGTTCTGTAAGAAAGCACGCTGAGCTGGGCGTGGTTGCGCATGCCTTTGATTCCAGCACTTGAGAGGCAGAGGCCGGCGGATTTCCGAGTTCAAGGCCAGCCTGGGCTACACAAAGAAACCCTGTCTTGAAAAACCAAAAAAAGAAAAAAGAAAGAAAGAAAGAGAGAGAGAGCAAGCAAGCAGACTGAACAAAACTATCTAGAACACCCCTCCATAGCCTCCTGTACCTCCTGCCTCCAGGTTCCTGCCCTGTTTGAGTTCCTGACCTGATTTCCTTTGCTGATGAACAGCAGTGTGGAAGTGTAAGCTGAATAAACCCTTTCCTCCTCAAGTTGCTTTATGGTCATGGTGTGTCATTGCAGCAATGGAAACCCTAACTAAGAAACTCATAAGATTTTAAAAAATAAATTAGGGGTTTGTTTTTGTTTTCATTTTTAATATAACATTATAGGCAGTGATGATTGTTAAGGTCCTGTTTCCCAATTGGTTCTTGATCTGTCAGTAAAGAAAGTCATGGGCTAATTGCTGGGCGGTAGGTACAGGTGGGACCTCCAGGTCTCTGGAGGAAAGGGGATTCGAGGAAGGAAAGGAGGGGTTCACCATGCTTTGGAGAGAGGAGAACCAGACAACCATGGTCTCCGGAGGAGCAGTGGGCTGTGGCTACTCCTACTGAAGAATAAAAAATTACTGAACTCTTCCTCACCCCAGAGCCCGACCCCTCCCATCTAGAGAATGTTCCCAGAACACTCCTGAACTCTTCACCCCAGAATGCATTCCTGAACTCCTCACCCTAGAGTTCGAACCCTCCCAACTAAAGACTGTTCCAAGAACATTTTTGAGATAAGGGCCTCCTGGAACAACCTCAAAATGAACCGGGTACATTGCCAAATAATAGGACATGACCCCTTAGTTACGTAAAATTCCCTTGGCAGAACCCCTTGTCCCTTGGCAGAACCCCTTAGTTATGCAAACTTGTACTTTCCCTGCCCCGCTCTCCCCGCTTGAGTTTTTCCTATATAAGCCTGTGAAAAAATTTGGCTCGTCGTCGATTCTCCTCTACACCATACTAGGTGCATGAGTTTCGACCCCAGAGCTCTGGTCTATGTGCTTTCTTGCTGTTGCGTTATTAAATCTTGCCTTCAACATTTTGAGTTCGGTCTCAGTGTCTTCTTGGGTCCGCGGCTGTCCCGAGGCTTGAGTGAGGATCTCCCTTCGGGGGGGGGTCTTTCATTTGGGGGCTCGTCCGGGATCAGCGCGACCACTCAGAGACCCTAGACCCACTTTAAGGTAAGATTCTTTGACCTGTCTTGGTCTGGTGTCTGTGTTCTGTTTCTAAGTTTGGTGCGATCACAGTTTCGGTTTTGCGGACGCTCAGTGAGACCGCGCTCCGAGAGGGAACGCGGGGTGGATAAGGATAGACTTGTCCAGGTGTCCACCGTCCGTTCGCCCTGGGAGACGTCCCAGGAGGAACAGGGGAGGACCAGGGACGCCTGGTGGACCCCTTTGGAGGCCAAGAGACCATCTGGGGTTGCGAGATCGTGGGTTCGAGTCCCACCTCGTGCCTTGTTGCGAGACCGTGGGTTCGAGTCCCACCTCGTGTTTTGTTACGGGATCGTGGGTTCGAGTCCCACCTCGTGCAGAGGGTCTCAATCGGCCGGCCTTAGAAAGGCCATCTGATTCTTTGAGTTGCTTGTGGTCGACGCGAAGTCGCCACCGCTTTTGGTTTCTTTTTTGTCTTAGTCTTGTGTTTGCTCTTGTTGTGTCTACTATTATTCTAGAAATGGGACAATCTGTGTCCACTCCCCTTTCTCTAACTCTGGAGCATTGGAAGGAGGTGCAGGTCAGAGCCCACAACCAGTCGGTGGAGGTCAGAAAGGGTCCGTGGCAGACCTTTTGCGCCTCCGAGTGGCCAACGTTTGGAGTGGGCTGGCCACCAGAAGGTGCTTTTGACTTGTCACTAATAGCCGCCGTCAGGCGAATTGTTTTTCAGGAGGAAGGGGGTCACCCTGATCAGATCCCCTACATTGTGACCTGGCAGAATCTCGTCCAATTCCCACCTCCGTGGGTCAAGCCTTGGACCCCAAATTCTTCGAAACTGACGGTCGCGGTTGCCCAGTCTGATGCAGCCGGAAAGTCCGGCCCGTCAGCACCCCCCAAGATTTATCCAGAGATTGACGACCTCCTCTGGATGGACTCCCAACCTCCCCCTTACCCCCTGCCCCAGCAGCCACCTGCAGCCGCCCCACCACAGGGACCAATAGTGAGAGGGGCTCAGGGACCGGCGGGGGGGACTCGGAGCCGCCGAGGCTGAAGCCCCGGGGAGGAAGGGGGGCCAGATTCAACAGTTGCCTTGCCACTTAGAGCACATGTGGGAGGGCCAGCGCCAGGACCTAATGATCTCATTCCTTTACAATACTGGCCTTTTTCCTCTTCTGATTTATATAATTGGAAAACTAACCACCCTCCCTTCTCAGAGAACCCCTCTGGGCTTACTGGGCTCCTTGAGTCACTTATGTTCTCCCATCAACCCACTTGGGATGATTGTCAGCAGCTTTTGCAGGTTCTTTTTACCACAGAAGAAAGAGAAAGAATCCTGGTGGAGGCGAGAAAAAATGTTCTGGGAGAGGACGGCACACCCACTGCCCTCCCTAACCTCGTGGACGAGGCTTTCCCCTTGAACCGCCCCAACTGGGACTACAACACCGCGGAAGGTAGGGGACGCCTCCTTGTCTATCGCCGGACTCTAGTGGCAGGTCTCAGAGGAGCCGCTAGACGGCCCACCAATTTGGCTAAGGTAAGAGAGGTCTTGCAGGGGCAGACTGAACCACCCTCAGTCTTCCTTGAGCGTCTCATGGAGGCATATAGGAGGTACACCCCTTTTGACCCCTCGTCAGAGGGGCAGAGAGCCGCTGTAGCCATGGCCTTCATTGGTCAGTCCGCTCCTGACATTAAGAAAAAGCTGCAAAGGCTGGAGGGGCTCCAAGATCATACGCTCCAAGATTTAGTAAAAGAAGCAGAGAAAGTCTATCATAAGAGGGAAACAGAAGAAGAGAGGCAGGAGAGAGAGAAGAAAGAAATGGAGGAAAGGGAAAATAGACGGGATCGCCGTTAGGAAAGAAATTTGAGTAAAATTTTGGCCGCAGTTGTAAATGATAGACAGTCAGGAAAAGGTAAAACAGGGCTCCTGGGCAACAGGGCAGTGAAACCACCAGGTGGCAGAAAGATACCACTGGAAAAAGACCAATGCGCCTATTGCAAAGAGAAAGGACACTGGGCTAGAGATTGCCCTAAAAACCGGGAGCGATCCAATGTCCTGACCCTAGAAGATGATTAGGGAAGTCGGGGCTCAGACCCCCTCCCTGAGCCTAGGGTAACTTTGTCCGTGGAGGGGACCCCCGTCAACTTCCTGATAGACACCGGAGCAGAGCATTCAGTACTCACTAGCCCCCTAGGCAAGCTAGGCTCCAAAAAGACCATGGTGATTGGAGCCACTGGTAGTAAATTTTACCCCTGGACGACCGAACGAGCCCTACAGATAAACAAGAACATAGTGACCCACTCCTTCCTGGTGATACCTGAGTGTCCTGCTCCCCTCTTGGGGCGTGATCTGCTAACCAAACTAAAGGCTCAAGTCCAATTTACTTCAGAAGGCCCACAAGTAAGCTGGGGAAAAGCCCCCGTTGCCTGCCTTGTCCTCAACACAGAGGAAGAGTACCAGTTGCATGAAGAGCAACCCAAAAATGCAGTCTCTTCAGGCTGGCTAACTGCGTTCCCCAATGTCTGGGCAGAACAAGCAGGAATGGGGTTGGCTAAACAAGTGCCTCCGGTTGTGGTAGAACTTAAAGCTGATGCCACCCCCATCTCGGTAAGACAATACCCCATGAGCAAGGAAGCTAGGGAGGGCATCCGGCCTCATATCCAGAGGTTGCTAGACCAAGGAGTTTTAGTGGCCTGTCAGTCCCCCTGGAATACACCACTTCTGCCAGTTCGAAAACCAGGGACCAATGACTATCGCCCGGTGCAAGACCTCCGGGAAGTTAACAAAAGGGTCCTGGACATTCACCCCACAGTCCCGAACCCGTACAATTTATTAAGCTCTCTCCCACCCGAGAGAACATGGTATACAGTCCTGGACTTAAAAGATGCCTTCTTTTGCCTGCGCTTGCACCCTAAGAGTCAGCTCCTGTTTGCCTTTGAATGGACGGACCCAGAGGGCGGACAGACTGGTCAACTAACCTGGACTAGGCTACCACAGGGGTTCAAAAATTCCCCCACCCTGTTTGACGAGGCCCTCCATCGGGATCTCGCGCCTTTTCGCGCTCGAAACCCTCAGCTTACCCTACTACAGTATGTGGATGATCTCTTGGTCGCGGCGGCCTCGAAGGAGTTGTGTCACCAGGGAACTGAGAGGCTCCTCACAGAACTGAGTGACTTGGGGTATCGAGTTTTGGCTAAAAAGGCACAAATCTGTCAAACTGAGGTAACCTACCTGGGGTATACCCTCCGAGGGGGTAAAAGATGGCTCACAGAAGCCCGGAAGAAGACTGTTATGATGATCCCCTCGCCAACCACCCCACGGCAGGTACGTGAGTTTCTGGGGACTGCTGGCTTTTGTAGACTTTGGATTCCAGGCTTTGCAACCCTAGCGGCACCTCTATATCCTTTGACTAAGGAAGGGGTTCCTTTTGAGTGGAAAGAAGAGCACCAAAGAGCTTTTGAGGTTATCAAGTCGTCTCTAATGACTGCCCCCGCGCTAGCATTACCAGACTTGACTAAGCCTTTCGTCCTATATGTGGACGAGAGAGCGGGTGTAGCCAGGGGAGTGTTGACACAAGCACTGGGACCCTGGAAGAGACCTGTAGCCTATCTGTCAAAAAAATTAGATCCCGTTGCTAGTGGATGGCCCACATGTCTGAAAGCTATTGCGGCAGTAGCCCTGCTGATCAAAGATGCTGACAAATTGACAATGGGACAGCAGGTGACTGTTGTAGCCCCTCATGCCCTGGAAAGTATCGTGCGGCAGCCACCTGACAGATGGATGACAAATGCCCGAATGACACACTATCAGAGCCTGCTGCTAAATGAGTGTGTAACCTTTGCGCCCCCTGCCATCCTCAACCCAGCTACCCTTCTCCCTCTAACAAATGATTCCGTCCCAGTACATCAATGTACAGACATCCTCGCTGAAGAAACTGGGACCAGAAGGGACCTGACTGACCAACCCTGGCCTGGAGCTCCCAGTTGGTATATGGATGGCAGCAGTTTCCTGATAGAGGGGAAGCGAAAGGCTGGAGCTGCGGTGGTGGACGGGAAAAAGGTAATTTGGGCAAGCGCTTTGCCTGAAGGAACATCGGCACAAAAGGCTGAACTTATAGCGCTTATACAAGCCCTCTGAGAGGCTAAAGGTAAGATCGTTAACATCTACACTGACAGCCGCTATGCTTTTGCTACCGCACACATCCATGGGGCCATCTACAGGCAGCAGGGGCTATTGACTTCGGCTGGTAAAGACATTAAAAACAAAGAAGAAATTCTGGCCCTGTTGGAAGCCATACATGCACCTAAGAAGGTAGCCATCATTCACTGCCCCGGCCACCAAAGAGGAGAAGACTTGGTGGCCAAAGGCAACCGAATGGCAGACTTAGTGGCAAAACAAGTTGCTCAGGGGGCCATGATCTTAACTGAAAAAGGTGATCCGCCCAAAAGCCCTGAGGATGAGAGGTATAACATAAAAGAGCTATTGTGGACCAGTGATCCCCTCCCATACTTTTTTTGAAGGGAAAATAAAATTGACTCCCGAAGAAGGAATAAAATTTGTGAAAGGACTACACCAATTCACCCACCTGGGAGTTGAAAAAATGATGAGACTAATTAAAAATTCCCGATACCAAGTCCCCAACCTGAAGTCAGTGGCTCAAAAGATTATAGACTCCTGCAAACCATGTGCATTCACTAATGCGACTAGAGCCTACAAAGAACCTGGAAAGAGACAACGGGGAGACCGTCCTGGAGTGTATTGGGAGGTAGATTTTACTGAAGTTAAACCTGGAATGTATGGTAACAAGTATCTGTTAGTATTTGTAGACACCTTTTCAGGATGGGTTGAGGCGTTTCCCACTAAAACTGAGACTGCCCAGATTGTGGCCAAGAAGATCCTTGAAGAAATCCTGCCAAGATTTGGAATCCCTAAGGTAATCGGGTCCGACAATGGACCAGCCTTTGTTGCCCAGGTAAGTCAGGGCTTGGCCACTCAGTTGGGCATCGATTGGAAATTACACTGTGCTTACCGCCCTCAAAGCTCAGGACAGGTAGAGAGGATGAATAGGACCTTAAAAGAGACCTTGACTAAATTAGCCATTGAGACCGGCGGGAAAGACTGGGTGGCTCTCCTCCCTCTTGCGCTCTTCCGAGCCCGAAACACCCCTGGACGTTTCGGGCTCACTCCTTTTGAAGTTCTGTATGGAGGACCTCCCCCCTTAATGGAAGCTGGTGGAACATTGGTTTCCGACTCTGACCCTGTCTTACCCTCCTCTTTGCTTATTCATTTAAAGGCCCTAGAAGTGATTAGGACCCAGATTTGGGACCAACTGAAGGCAGCCTATACCCCAGGGACCACCGCAGTACCCCACGGGTTCCGAGTTGGAGACAAAGTCTTGGTCAGATGGCATCGAACCGGCAGCCTCGAGCCACGGTGGAAGGGACCCTATTTGGTGTTACTGACAACCCCTACTGCGGTAAAAGTTGACGGGATTGCCTCCTGGACCCACGCCTCCCACATCAAGAGGGCCGCCAGTCAAGATGAAGAAAACCACGAAGACAATTGGACAGTGGCAGCCACTGACAATCCTCTTAAGCTTCGTTTGCGCCGCAAGCGCCACCCTGAGCCTAGGGAACCACAACCCTCATGCTCCAATTCAACAGTCCTGGGAAGTGCTTAATGAGGAGGGAAACATTGTGTGGGCAACCACTGCAGTCCATCCCCTCTGGACTTGGTGGCCTGATCTCACACCTGACATCTGTAGGTTAGCGGCAGGATCCCCCAATTGGGACCTCCCAGATCATACTGATCTTAGCAACCCACCCTCTGAACAGCGGTGTGTCCCGGGCGGGATAGGGAACTCGTATGGATGTTCGGGGCAGTTCTACCGAGCTAATCTTAGAGCTGCACAATTTTATGTTTGCCCTGGTCAGGGTCGGAGCAAAAGGCTTCAACAAGAATGTGGGGGGGCATCAGATTACTTTTGTGGTAAATGGACATGTGAAACGACAGGGGAAGCTTACTGGAAGCCCTCCTCTGACTGGGACCTAATCACAGTAAAACGAGGTAGTGGCTATGATAAGTCAAACCAAGGAGAAAGAAACCCCTATAAATATCCAGAGAATGGGTGCGCTTTTAAAAACAGCCCCCCAGGATCATGCAAAGGTAAATACTGCAACCCCCTACTTATAAAGTTCACCGAGAAAGGGAAACAACACCGTCTGAGTTGGCTTAAAGGAAATAGGTGGGGTTGGCGAGTATACATTCCACTAAGAGATCCTGGGTTCATTTTCACGATCAGGCTGACAGTGAGAGACCCGGCGGTGACACTCGTTGGGCCCAACAAGGTCCTTATAGAACAGGGCCCCCCAGTCGTACCGGCTCCCCCAAAGGTCCCGGCCGTACCAGCTCCACCAACTCCACAGCCCAACACGGTGGTACCCTTCCTAGGTACTAATACTCCCCTCATAAAGCCTACCTTGGCTTCCCCACCGCCCCTAGGTACAGAGAGCCGTCTGGTCAGTCTAGTCCAGGGAGCTTTTTTAGCTTTAAATAGGACTAACCCTAATATGACTCAATCATGCTGGTTATGCTATGCCTCTAGCCCCCCTTATTATGAAGGAATAGCTCAGATCAGGACTTATAATATTACTTCAGATCATTCTCAATGCCTTTGGGGAGAAAACAGAAAGTTGACTCTAGCAGCAGTTTCAGGAAGAGGGCTTTGTCTGGGCCAGGTACCTCAGGATAAAGGGCACCTCTGTAATCAGACCCAGAACATCCAGTCTAGCAAAAGTGGTCAGTATCTAGTGCCCCCCCCCTAGACACAGTGTGGGCTTGCAATACCGGTCTCACTCCTTGTGTGTCTATGTCTGTTTTTAATAGTTCCAAAGATTTCTGCATTTTGGTTCAGCTTATTCCTAGACTCCTGTATCATGATGATAGCTCCTTTTTAGACAAATTTGAGCATCGGGTCCGCTGGAGAAGAGAACCCGTTACCTTAACTTTGGCAGTTCTATTAGGATTGGGAGTAGCGGCTGGAGTAGGTACAGGAACCGCTGCCTTAATTAAGACCCCCCAATACTATGAAGAACTACGTGCAGCCATGGATGTTGATCTTAGAACTATAGAACAGTCTATAACCAAATTAGAAGAATCTTTAACTTCCCTGTCCGAAGTGGTGCTACAGAATAGAAGGGGATTAGACTTATTATTCCTTAAAGAAGGAGGACTCTGTGCTGCCCTAAAAGAAGAATGTTGTTTTTATGTTGACCATTCAGGAGTAATCAAAGATTCTATGGCCAAACTTAGAGAACGCCTAGATATACGTAAAAGAGAAAGAGAAAGCCAACAAGGATGGTTCGAAAGCTGGTTTAATAAGTCCCCTTGGCTCACCACTCTCCTCTCCACCATAGCAGGACCTTTAATTACACTTATGCTTTTGCTTACTTTTGGCCCCTGCATCCTTAATAAGTTAGTAGCTTTTATTAGAGAAAGGATAAATGCAGTACAGGTTATGGTACTAAGGCAACAATATCGGGTCCTTCAAGAGGTTGAAAACTCGCTCTAAGATTAGAGCTATTTTCTAAAAGGAGTGGGGAATGAAGAATAAAAAATTACTGAACTCTTCCTCACCCCAGAGCCCGACCCCTCCCATCTAGAGAGTGTTCCCAGAACACTCCTGAACTCTTCACCCCAGAATGCATTCCTGAACTCCTCACCCTAGAGTTCGAACCCTCCCAACTAAAGACTGTTCCAAGAACATTTTTGAGATAAGGGCCTCCTGGAACAACCTCAAAATGAACCGGGTACATTGCCAAATAATAGGACATGACCCCTTAGTTACGTAAAATTCCCTTGGCAGAACCCCTTGTCCCTTGGCAGAACCCCTTAGTTATGCAAACTTGTACTTTCCCTGCCCCGCTCTCCCCCCTTGAGTTTTTCCTATATAAGCCTGTGAAAAAATTTGGCTCGTCGTTGATTCTCCTCTACACCATACTAGGTGCATGAGTTTCGACCCCAGAGCTCTGGTCTATGTGCTTTCTTGCTGTTGCGTTATTAAATCTTGCCTTCAACATTTTGAGTTCGGTCTCGGTGTCTTCTTGGGTCCGCGGCTGTCCCGAGGCTTGAGTGAGGGTCTCCCTTCGGGGGTCTTTCACTACAGGTGGGTGGTCAGGGGAGTTTAGCAACTGAAGTTTAGGGCAGTGGCAGAGATGGAGATAAGAAAATGGTAAGGGCACACTTTTCCAGGCGGGAGATAGCAGCTCCCGGCAATTGTGCTAAGGTTTCAGGGGAGGCTGGAAGGGGGCTGGTAGCGTGGTCCGATTTCTGAAGCAAAGGCAGGTAGCACAAAACTATACAGAGCATAACATTTTAATTTTAATATAACATTGTTTGAATTATTTGAAAACTCCAATCATGAATACACTGGACTTTTATTACATCTACTTCCTATACTCCTACTCCTAGATCTCCCACTTCCCTTTCCCAACTGTATATGCCCTTTGCCCCATTTTTCTTTATATTGGAAATAGATTTTTTTCCCATATAATATGCCCCTTCCCTCTACTCCTGTTCGTTTTACCCCACCTCCTCTCCTCCAGATAATTCACTCCCTTTCTGTCTCTCCTTAGAGAAGAAAGGTCTTCTAAGATTTAACAACCAAACATTACAAAATAAAATGTAGTAAGAGAAAGCAAAGCCATCACGTTGAGGCTGGACATGGCAACCCAACAGGAGGAAAAGAGCCCCAAAGCAGACAGGAGAATCAGAGACCCACTCATTCTCACATGCAGGAGTCCCATAAAAATACTAACCTAAGAGTTATAATACACAGGGGACCTGGTGCAGACCTGTGGGTAGGCCCTGTGCTTGCTGCTTCAGTCTCTGTGAGCTCATATGCATCTCGCAGAGTTGCTTCAGAGGGCTGTGTTCTTCTGTCGTCCTCAATCCCGTCTGAACACTCTTTCTCCCTCCTTTGTCTTGGAGTTCCCTGAGCTCTGAGGGGAGGGGCTTGATGGAGACCTCCCATTTAGACTCTTTACGTGTAATGTCTGGCTGTGGGTCTCTTTCAAACCCGTAGTGTTTGGTTTTACCCTAGGTCTCTGGGTTATCTAGGCTGTGGTTCTTGGTCACCAAGCAGTGTTGGGTACGGGGGCTTGTCTTGCGGAGTGAGCCTAGAGTCGAATCGGATGTTGGTTGGTTGGTCATGCCCACAGGTTCTGTGCCTCTGTTGCTCTGACCTATTCTGCATGCCGGTCAGACTGTGGGCCTTTAAAAAAAAAAAAATCTCCGGACCCAGCCCCAGTTCTGGGGACAAGCGTGTGTTCCGGTTCTGTCCCAATGCCTACCTGAGGTTGTTCTACCTGAGATGTTTTTCTCCCTCCTTTTTTCTTTTTTCTTTTCAACAGGGCCTGGGATTGAACACAGGGAGTCACCCGTGCCCTGCCACAGAGCCACAGTCCTAACACCTTTCCATATTATCCCAGAATTTCATTTTTACCATTTCATTCTCGGTTAAAAATGTTAGTCCTGCCCTGCTGGGTAGTGGTGGTGCACACCTCTAATCCCAGCACTCGGGAGGCAGAGGCAGGTGGATTTCTGAGTTCGAGGCCAGCCTGGTCTACAGAGTGAGTTTCAGGTCAGCCTGGGCTATACAGAGAAACCCTGTCTCAAACAAACAAACAAAAAAAAATTAGTCCTTTGCAAAAAAAGGCTCCCCCAAGGACAGGCTTTCTCCCTTCTCTGCTTTGTGTGTGTCCTTTGCTAATTTTAGTAACAGTCATTAAGTTTCCAGTAAGCTATTATCCTCACAACAAACTTGTTTGTAGCCCAGCATGGAAACTAGAGAGTCATAGGCTCTGAGAGGAGGTGCTCTCAGATATAAGGGGGAAGGGATCTCTGTGGTCAGCTCATCTGAGTCCTAGCCGATGAAGACTCTTGTACTCCTTAATCCGGGAGGGCTTGTCTGCCTGTGATAGTTAGGGACAGCCAGTTAGCAAAGGTGACTTCTGTCCCATCGCTCACAGTGATGTTAATGTAGAGTGGAATTATCCCTGTTTTAGTGAGAGTCCAAGTAGGTCTTGAAAAGGAAAATTTCACCTGTCTCATGAAAGTGCGTGGAAACTCTCAGTCCCCAGTGGACAGTTATTCCCATGGCCACCACAAACATCGAGGACATGGGCTGTAGGGCTTGCTTTCTAGATCTCAGTCCACAGGCTCTGGATCTCTGATGTGGAAGTGCAGTACCCAGTCAGACTTGGACTTCAGACAGACTGTCTGTGTATTTGGAAGCAGAAGCTGGTGTGGGACTTGATTTCCTGTCTCAGCTTCCCAAGTGCTAGTAGCGTAGGTGTGTGCCACCACGCTCTGCTCACAAAATACTTTTTTTTTAAGTGTAACTTTATTCCAACAATATCTGAGACTTTTTAAAAAAATGTTTTGAGACCTTTTAAAATAAAATTTTATTTAAAATTTGAGAATTTCACACCATGTATTTTTTTTTTGTCACATCCCTTCTCTACTTTCAAGAGCTTACCCTCTTTAGTCTCTACCCACCCAACTTGGAGTTCTCCTCCTCATCTTTCTCCTCCTCCTCATCTATCTCCTCCTCCTCATCTTCCCCCTCCTCCTCATCTTCCCCCTCCTCCTCATCTTCCCCCTCCTCCTCATCTTCCCCCTACTCCTTATCTTCCCCTCCTCCTTATCTTTCCCTTCCTCCTTATCTTCCCCTTTCTCCCCTCCTCCTCATCTTCCCCCTCCTCCTCATCTTCCCCCTCCTCCTCATCTTCCCCCTCCTCCTCACCTTCCCCCTCCTCCTTATCTTCCCCCTACTCCTTATCTTCCCCCTCCTCCTTCTCTTTCCCTTCCTCCTTATCTTCCCCTTCCTCCCCTCCTCCTCATCTTCCCCCTCCTCCTCATCTTCCCCCTCCTCTTCATCTTCCCCCTCCTCCTCACTTTCCTCCTCTTCCATCCTCCTCTTTCTCTTCTCCTTCACTCCTGAAGTACAGTTTGTGTTGCCAAACTACTCTCAGGAGTGGGGCCTGTCCTGGAATGTGGTCACACCACCAAAGAAAACTCACTCTCTCTTCTAGCATCTATCAAACAGCTCCACGGCTGGGGGAGGGGCTGTGTCTTTTTTGATTTTAAGTAGGTCTTGAGCATGCTGTCCCAACTGCTGTGAGTTTCTATGTGCAACCGCCCTGCTGTGTCTCCTTGAAGGCAGCCACCCCCTTTGACTACTACAACCTCCTCTTCCTGAAAGAGCCCAGAGCCTGGCATGGGGGAGGTGTGATATGTGACATGTGACACTCAAGTTGCACTTAGAGCTGAGCATTCCACAGCCAGAGGAATTTTTCTAGTAGAAGTATTACATTAGACACATGATAAAAATACTTGTTTATCTGAAATGTAAGTTTAACTGGATATCCTGTAATTTACCTGGCAACTTAAAGAGGAATGGCTTGCCTGGGGCAAAGTGTTGGTTTTGGGGAAAGCACAAGCCATCAAGGGCTCTGTTCTTTTCCTTCCTTCCTTCCTTCCTTCCTTCCTTTTTTTTTTTTAAAGGGTAGAATGAAGTTGGTTTCTTTCATGCCAAATAAGCAATCACAGACACCCATTAGGAATCCAAAACTCATGACTATCATGAGACTCAAGATCAAGTACGGAAAAAAAAATAATTTTTTTTTTTAAGATTAACAGCCAGAGAAGCCGTCTTCACATACAGAGCCAGACAGCAGGGAGAAGTGTTCCTCGGGGAAGGTAAGAACACCGACTTCTTGTTAACTGTACACTGTCCTGTTTTTCCAGAACAAGGCTTGGTCTCACCTTTGGAGTCTCTTAGACTCTTCCTCATTCCTCCAAGATTGCCAAGAATATCAACGTGTGGGGTGATGGTGGCAGGAACCCCTGTGCACTCCATTTAGTCTGTCACCCAAAGGGACTTCCGTTGGCTTCACTGGGGTGAGGTCCACTTATCCTGTAACTGTTTGCAGATTCTCTGAGCTTGAGGTAGACACCCACAGAGACAATTAATGCAGAGTTAATTGAGTCTCTTGTCTGCCAACGTAGGGCTCACCTTACACTCCCCATCGGAGGTGATCTCTGAGTTCAAGTGTAGTTTCCTTCTTACACCTGGGAAGGGCAAATTACATGCAAAATGTCCCTGTGGAAAGGAGTCACCTTCTGGGCTCAAGGAAATCCTGATTTTGCCCTCCCATTATCCATGTTCTTCAAATTGGAGCTAATTAATGAAATTCCGTGGGGGTTGACCCTTAACATTTATAATAGCAGTAATTTTTTTAAAAAGGCAAAAACCTGACCATAATGACAAGAGATGAAGCTTCTGTTATTGTCTTTTATTGAGCTCACAGTAGTTATGGTCACTGTAGTCCATGAGATTCTTGTTATTATTCATTTATCCACATTTTGGGTGTTTGGTTTGCGTATAGTGGCACATACCTTTAATTAATTCCAGGACTTGGAAAGCAGGGGCACACAGATCTATACAAATTTAAGGCCAGCCTAGTCTACATATTTCATTCTAAGACAGCCAGAGCAGTGCAGTGAAACTCTGTCTATAAAAATAGCTTTTAATTCCTTGCCGTGAGACCCGGATAGACAGAAACAGAAACTGAATTGGAGGGGGAAGAAGCTACTAGACGAAAGGAGGCCCCGGTATCCTCAGTCTGTCTTGGGTGATGTGTACTTGGCCAACAAGAACAGGGTCCCTTGTGCAAAAGTGGCTTTGGAAGATGTGGTCTATACATCTGGCCAGGCTTGGGCTGGGATGCTCTGGGAGACACTTCTCATTAAACACTGCAAACTTCTGCTCTCCCAGAGATTGATAACAGTGGTAATTTGGGGAAAAATAAGGCATATATTTTTGGCCTCTCTCTCTCTCTCTCTCTCTCTCTCTCTCTCTCTCTCTCTCTCTCTCTCTCTCTTTCTCTTTCTCTGTGTGTGATTGATAACAGTGGTAATTTTGGAAAAAAATAAGGCATTTTTTGGCTTCTCTCTCTCTCTCTCTCTCTCTCTCTGTGTGTGTGTGTGTGTGTGTGTGTGTATGTGTGTGTGACATGCGCGTGTGTTGTTTTGTTTTTGTTTTTGTTTTTTGAGACAGAGTGTCTGTGTAGCCCTGACTGTCCTGGAGCTTTCTCTGTAGACCAGGCTGGCTTCAAACTCACAGAGATCCACCTGCCTCTGCTTCTCCAGTGCTGGGATTAAAGATGTGTGTCACCTCTGCTCAGCTTCTTTTATTGTTTTATTTTTACATTTATTATTCTATTATTATTATTTACTATTTATATTATTATGTGTTAATTTATTATTACAGTGTGTGTGTGTGTGTGTGTGTGTGCACTTGTTACAGTGCACATGTGGGACTATTAATGATGCCATGGGGCCTTCTCCCACCTTCACCAGGGTTCTGGGGCTCACACTCAGGTAAGTCGGGTTGCCAGGCTCATGTACAAACACCTTTCCCCACTGAATCATCCCTCCAGCCCCACCTCTTACTGACTGATGCCCTAGGCCAGCAAAGGTTAAAACAGAATGACTAAAATCCTCTCAGGAGTTTATCATAGAATCAAGCTGAAGGCCAGAGAAGACACGCCCCTGCGAGAACTCAGTTTTAAACATTGTTTCCTTAGCAGTCTCTTCTTAGAATTTAGTTTTCCAGTAAGTAGAAGGTGTCAGAGCCTGAACTAATCTGAAAGCTCTTGGAATTAACAAGATGATATGTGAGTCCCTACAGGGAGGACGCAGGGGTGCTAGCTAGCTGATACCTATCCCGGTAACAGTCTCTGTGTGTCTCTGTGAGATGAGCGAAGATGTTTTGGATACACTAAGCAATCCCTATGTGCCCTTCCTTTAGGTGTCCTGTGCTGAGTCCACACAATGCCCCAAGAAGACATTCACTTTGGTTATCCCAGGAAGGGGCACAGACGCTCCTATGTCACTGCTGAAGAGTAAGTTACAAAGCAAACTTTTTGGGATTTCCAATTTGCCATTTGCAGACACGGCCAACTGACTTCCACATGTGCATGCCTGTCTGTAACTTTCTCTAGCAAAGAATAAAACCACTGCCACCAAGGAGAGACCTGGAGGTCCTACAGTGGTCTAACTCACAGTTCTCTGGAGCCAAACAGTTGGGGAGGATCAAGTGAGAAAAGTTAGATATTACTGTTTTTGTCCACATTTTCGGGCCTTGGTTGTTGGTTCCCAAGTTGGGAAAATATGTCCCAGACTCAGGCACCTTCTTCCTTAAGCCTATTCACCAGTTCCTCTCAAGACTCCTCAGGTGCTTTGTAGACAGAGTTAAGTTGCTAAAGAGCCAGCGTGGATGAGGGGCGTGGGTGTAGGTCTCAGGCTTCATGCCAGGCGCAAGATGGCGGCCATGACTATTGCTTGAGAGCTCCATCCTACAGAAAGGTGTTTGAGCTTCTGAGTTAATTAGTAAGAAGTATTTGTGCAATTATTACTTCTAAGAACTAAGCACTTTATTCAGAGATACCGTTCTATATCTCTGAAAAGGTCTAGAGTCCAGTGGGAGAGTTAGGCAGGGAGTCATTCTGGCACCTGTAAGTGCCCTTAGGGGACCTAGGGACACACTCTGCAAGTCCTAGGAATGGGAAGGGTGTGGTCGGAGCTGAACCTGAGCAGGGACTCCAGACAGGCTTTCATTTAGTTCCACAGAACTAAAGGTTTAGTTCTCAACCTTCCTAATGCTGAGACTCTATTAATTAGTTCCTCATGTTGTGGTGATCCCCAACCATAAACTTATTCCCATTGCTACTTTATAACTGTAAATTTGTTAGTGTTATGAATTATAATGTAAATATCTGATATGCAGGATATCTGATACACGATCTCTGTGGAAATCTCCTGGGGTAGGGGGCCGGGGGTGTGACCCACAGGTTGAGAACCTCTGTTTTAGACAGTCTTTTAGCAGTCAGCTCAGAACCCCTGCAGATCTGTTCCCCTGTAGAAAGAGTTGCTGGAAAATCTTATTGAGATTACACAGGTCAGGCAGCAAACAAGCAATCATCAATGCAGTCCAGCTGGGAGCATTTCCCAGGGGATTTCCCACACCACAGCATAGCCAGTTGGGGAGGTAGGGGAAGTGATACATTGTAGCAAATTGTCTTCACAACATTCCATTTAGGTGGGAAATACATTGTATAAGGCATTGTTTCCGCATCTTTAGGCTGATGCCACAGACTCTTAAACTGGAATTTTTGATCTCTCTTACCCAGTAGTCCAGGAATCTTAGTGGTCCCTTCTTTCTCTGTTTGTCACCCCTGCACATCACCTCTGTCTAAGTGAGGATGCGACGCCACCTTCTTTGTGTTTCCCATCAGAAAGTAAGAAACCAAGGGAAGACTGGGGCCACTGTTTTCCGCTATCCCCCACATCATGACGCCCATATTTGCCTGCTGTGTTGTATGTGGGTGGGAACAGCTTAGAGAAACTAGGAGGTGTGCCCCTGGATGTGGTGATGTTGGGATTTAATACAGGCCTTCAGTCATGAGAGCCTGTTTGTCTATGGAACACTAAGCTGGTGGGTTAAAGATGGCAAATATTTGCACAATCTCATCCACAGGGAGGCAAGACAATATCTCCAGCTGCCGAGCTGGAAGCTGGAGGCAGGCCTTGTCAGCTCAGTAGGCTGAAAGCTGAGTCTTCCTGTGTGGTATACAGCCGCCAGTCTCAGCGGGTGAAGGCGGTAGTGGCTCCCACAGCTAACAGTGTGAAGAGCTGCTGTGAGGTGATGCTTAACAGAGTGGGAGGCAGACTCTGAAGAGACTCTACACACTCTCTGTAGGGGCACACTGGCCCCTAGAAGTCATTGGATTTTCAGAGTCCAATGCCACCACCCAGAGCAGGGCATAGGAAAGTGGGTTTGGAGTTGAAGACAACAGTTTACGAAGGACACCTGTGACTTAGTACCATCATATACATCACACACACACACACACACACACACACACACACACACACACACACACCGCCACCACCATCATCATCATCACCACCACCATAATCATCACCATCATCATCATCATCATCTAACCCCTTCACTGAAAGCTTGTGCTTTCTTTTGTACACCTTGACCAAAGTCCTTCACTCAGGGGCAGCGAGTACTCTGGTGTCTTCCCTGAGAGGATAGGAGAGGTCCTGGGTTCCAGCAGGAGAAAAACTCCCGCTCAGTCTGCATACATGGCTGCCATGGTGTCCATCAGCATCACCAGAGGCCACAGCACAGTGCAGTGACACTTTTTTACTTCAGTCCATGAAGGTTGTCCAGGACTTGAAGCATGACACATGATTTTCAGCAGGGTAATGAAAGAGACCAGCGAAGAATACAAGAAAAATCACTGCACAAGGCTGTCAATATCAGGATTCATCCTGACAGGTGCTCATTCATCTGGCTGCCATGTTTAAACAGGAGGGTCGGATGTAGCAGGGAGCAGAGGCCTCTGCACTGAAGCATCTGCATTGAAGCAATACATCTCTGAGATTCTCGGAGGATATTTCTCCTCCTTTGAAATCCTCCAGTGGTATGAGGAAGAGTAATATAAAGTGAGTTCCCATAGCCAGTCAAAAGGGGCTACCCCCCTGTTGGCTGTTAGCTCCTTCTGAAGCCTCAGTAGACAGGGGCTCTTACATATATGGCAATAAGGCATCCTGGGAGCTTGCCTAAACTCAAGATTCCTAGGTGCTGCCTCCAAGAGGAGTCAGTTTAGGCTAGGAGTGGGGCCCCAGGGTCTGTACTTTAATGGTGCCTCATGTGACTGACCCTCAAGGTATCTGAGTGACTGAGGAGTCTGCGAGGCCAGGCAGCAGCTTCCTCTGGCATGTCTGGCATTCTTTGATGTTTTAAGCTTTCAATCACTTGTGTGTGTGTTCTCAGTAAAAGATGACTGTGCATAAAGAGGTGGAACAGAGCTGTCTGTGTCAAGATGCTCAAAGGGAGAGTACAGGGTGAGCTTAGAGCAAGAGCCTGCTGGGAATTATGTCAGCTGCCTTCAGTCATGAGAGCCACTGAACACTCTTTGTGACAGTTTTACCGTAGGAGACGGTTCTTCCAGGAAAGGACAGAGGACATAGGTCTGGCCTGAATTGTAGCACTCCCATGGCGGCTGTCTAGGACCACTTACTCTGCTGGTTCTTCTACATGCTGGCTGTGCAGCCTTGAGCATCTTGTAAGCCTGACAGCAGCTGTAAAACGAACTATCCTTAGCTCAGAGGATTGCTGCACAGTGCCTGGCACAAAACGGTGTTGAGAGGAGGTCTCAGTGCCTGGGATCTGGGCTCTTGGACCATGATGCAGTTTGTAGCTCTACCAAGATTCCCAGGGCCTTTGCAGCCACTGTAAGGGATGGTCCTACATGATTAGGGCAGAGCTTCCCCTGGAAAGGCCATCCTCCAGGTCTCTCCATCCCATTTAGAGTTGGACAGGACATGCTGGATCGCTTGACAATCTTGAGATGGAGGTCGGCGTTCCTGGCAGAACTCCCTCCCCGCACCCTGCAGCCACTCAGCCTAGTACACACCACCCGGCTCTACAGAGCATGTCTGAGCAAGTTCACGGTCACATACAGCGTCTGGTCCTCAATGCTGAACACAGTAGATGAGCATCTGCCTGGCAGGGCCGTGCAGGAATACACACGCCAAGCTCTGTTCCTGAGGCTTTTGCGACAACTGTAGTGCTTCCCACGGGTCTCTGGACGCAGGGCATAAGTGGCTGGCTTAGAGCCTCAAAACCGTGTCCCGATGCTCAGGACCAGATACATAGGTAAGTGACGATATTACTCTGCACCAGGTTCAGCTCAGACTCCTCTGTCGGTGCCACAGGGGATCAGAGCAGAGCAGAGTTAGGAGCAGGGATAGCCTCGGGCTCAAACCCTGGCTCAGACTTGTGATAGTTCTGGGGGGGGGGGGGGGAAAGCCCTAAATTTACTTCTTCCTCTGTGAAGTAGAGATAATAAATGGTATCTACGCTGCAGATTATTATGAGAATTATCAAAAATTGGTGAGCACAACCACTGGCTCAGAGTGTTCATTTCTGTTTCTTTTAATCTGAATTGAGTTGGAAAAAAATGATTTAAATAAGCCATGTTGAGAAGAAAAGATCACTCTACTTCAGTAAATAAACAGTCCACATGAAGGGCAGATGCCAGGGCAGCTCTTATGCTTGGGACTTGGATGTGCCACACTTAAAGGCTCCTAAACTAGGACCTGTCCTTGGATGCTGGCGCTGTAGGTCTGGTCAGGTGCCCAGTGCGAAGAATGACAAACTGGAGACTAGAAGATGTTTTCCTGGATCACGAAAAGGGAGAAGGTTGGTTGCTGTCTCATCCAAGTCTGGAACGATGTTTCTGAGCTCTGTTGGACATGCCTATCTCCTGGTCCAGGGCCGCAGGGATCGGCATCCTGATCGTGGTCCTGGGGATTGCTCTGCTTATCGGCTGCTGGTACTGTAGAAGACGAAGTGGATACAGAACCTTGATGGTGGGTAATGGTCCCCTGAAGGGTCTGATCCTTCCTCTGAGTTTCTGGGGATGCCCGTGGATGTATGTGGATGTGTGTGACATGCCATGGTACGGGTGAGGAGACTGAGGACGTCCGTGAATATATGTGCATGTGTGTGCGCGCATGCCGAGTTGGTTCTCTCCTATCTCGTGGTGGTTTGGGATCAAACTCAGCTTGTCAGTCTGGGTGGCAAATATTCTTCCTTGCTGGGCTGGGTCCCTGCCGGACTCTTCGGTCTCTATCACACTAAGTAGCCCATGGTATCCAACATCTTACTGATAATCACACCAGGAGGAGAAAACCATCCTCCCCACCGCATAAGGTGCACCACTGAGCCGGGCGTGGTGGCGCACGCCTTTAATCCCAGCACTCGGGAGGCAGAGGTAGGCGGATTTCTGAGTTCGAGGCCAGCCTGTGGTCTACAAAGTGAGTTCCAGGACAGCCAGGGCTATACAGAGAAACCCTGTCTCGAAAAACAAACAAACAAAAAAACCAAAAACCAAACCAAAACAAAACAAACAAAAAAAAAAAGGTGCACCACTGAAATTCTTTCCTCATCTATCCATCCATCTTTCTATTGGTCATGTAAGGACCACATGCTATAGCACTAACATTAGGAATGGAGCCTTAAAAACCTGAACGTTTGTATAGGTTCCCAAACAAAGTCTGGACGTTTTGAGGTCAGCAAGGCATATCAAGGTCGGAAAATTTAAAGTGCTACACAGTAAAAACAACTCTTTAAAGACGAAAGCCACTGATGGGAGGGGTGGCTCAGCAGGTAAATGCACTGGCTGCTCTTCCAGAGGACCCAGGTTCAGTTCCCAGCACCCACATGGTGGCTTATTATGTGACACGGTGCAGTAACTATTATGTCTTAGCTGCTTTCTGCTGCTGTGCTAAAATACTAAAACCAACTCGAGGTGTAAATGGTTTGCTTGGCTTACAAGTTGGTTTCATTCTTCATTTCTTTTTTTTTCTTTTTTTTTTTTCTGAGGGAGTTCTTATTCTGTAGCCCAAGCTAACCTCAAACTAATGGTCCTCTTGCTTTGGCTTTCCTGGTGCTGGAATTATTCAAGTATAGCATCACTCCTAGCTTTCTTCTTTATCTTATCTTTTAAAGAATTATTTATTCATTTTATGTATACGAGTACACTGCAGCTATCTTTAGATACACACCAGAAGAGGGCATTGGATCCCATTACAGACGGTTGTGAGCCACCATGTGGTTGCTGGGATTTGAACTCAGGACCTCTGGCAGAGTAGTCAGTGCTCTTAACCGCTGAGCCATCTCTCCAGCCCATCTTATTTATTTATTTTTTTAAAGATTCTATTCCCTATGATGCCTATGAGTGTCTGCATGCATCTATGAAAGTATACCACATATATGCAGAAGCCAGAAGAAGCCAGGATCCCCTGGAACTGGAGTGTTAGGCAGGAGTGAGGCACAGTACCAGTACTGGGAACAGAATCCAGGTCCTTTGCAAGAACAGCGAAAGCTCATCACCAGTGAGGTGTCTCTCAAGGCCACCTCATTTCTGAAGGATAATTTCACGAACTGTTCACTTTGTAGATCCAGTCTCCTCTTCCAGGCTCCCCAGTTAGTGACAGTGTGGTGCCAGGCACTTTAGTCCATCCTGACAACTCTGAGAAGTGGGCTGCATCATCTTGCTACAACAGATCTCAGGACTGGAATGAAGAGTAAGGAAGTGTTGTGAGGGCACCTGGCTAGTAAGTGGAAGCAGCTAGCTTAACGTCCATTTTCACATGTATATATTTAAAAAATTTTTAGTTTCATTTTGTGTGTACTGGTGTTTTGCCTGCATGTGCGTCTGTGTGGAATATAGGATCACCTGAAATTGAAGTTACAGACAGTTATGAACTGCTTTGTGGGGGCTGGGAATTGAACCTGGCTACTCAGGTGGAGTAGCCAGTGCTCTTAACCACTGGGCCATTTCTCCAGCCCTAATGCTAATTTTTAAAGCATTGTTTCCTTTTTCTTTTCTTCAGTAGACTGTTATTATTATTATTATTATTATTATTACTATTCATTCTTATGACTTTATATTTCAGGACAAAAGGCGTCATATTGGTATTCAAAAAACCTCAAGGGAAAGATGCTCATGTGAGAGCCCTGATCACCAGGACAGCCGACTGTCTTCTCAAGAGAAATCCCATCAGCCCGTGGTAGGTGGTAGTCATGCATCCGGGCATTTTCTTGGCAGTTGCTTTCAGTCCAAGTAAACACAGTTGATTTCTATTAAAGTGTAACCTTGAATCTACTTACTGTCACTAAACTGTTAACTGACCGATAATGCTTATAATTAGGGCTGGTATCTTAGCTCAATGACAGAGCACTCGCTTTGCATGCATGAGGCCCTAGCATCAATCCACACGTGTGCTCCTCCCCCATTAAGGTCAAAATGGTAATTGTTGTTTTGTATATTTTATAAACAAACAAATGTGGGAAAAGTATATTTTAATCCGTGTCTTCTTATACTTAGATTTTACAGTCAATGAGATTCCTACATGTAAGAGACAAGGGGAGAATTTTCTCCTAGAGAGCCGAGCCACAACCACATGCATTAAACACTTGAAACATAGTAGTGTGGTTAAAAACTACTAGGCGTTTACATTCTGCATGTGACTTGCATGCATTTCTGCTGCACAGTACTGGTGCACACTAAGCATAGCAAAGTAATGCCCAGCGTTGGTTCTGGAGTCAGACAGGCGTGCTTGCATCTTAGCTCCATGACTTCCTAGCTGTGAGCTAGGACACGTGACTTTTTTAGCTGAGTGACCGGCACATTGTGCTCAGTTGGTAGATCAATGTGTCTCTCTTGACTCCATCTTTTAATGATGTCTATCATTGAGTTGCCCCTAACCCCACCCCCAGCTCTAAATGTGCTTTTAGACACAACTACCAGGGTCCTGTGGTGAGGATGAAGTGTTTGTTGAGTGGTACTCAGGATTCAAGAATTCATGGGTAGGCAAGTTGCCTCAGGGCTGCTAAACCTGACAACTTGGAGGTTGATCCCTGAGCCCCACCTGGTAAAAGGATAGAACCAGGTCCCCCAGACGGTCCGACGGTCCTGTGAGTTTTGCATGTGTGCTGTGGTGGCACAGGTGCTGCCCCCCCCCCCCCCCCCCAGACTTTCATTACGATTGGAAATTTTGACGAATGATCTGAGCATAAATACACTTTTCGATTTTGGGAATATCCTCGTCTCTCTCTTTCTCTTCCCTCCAACGTCTCAACATAGACACTGATAAAATTTAACAATTACTTCACTGGGTGAAAGATATGTATGAATGGTTAGAAGCACCAGTCCACAGCGAAAGGATAAATGTGACGCAAACTGCCTTGCCTCGAGCCCCGCCCCCAGACCACGCACCACTGCCAAGCCCACTCTCCTCCTCTCTGCTCTCCTCCTCACAGGTTCCCAACGCTCCGCCTGCCTATGAGAAGCTCTCTTCACCGCCACCTTATTCACCCTGAGAGCCGGGAAACTCCTGAGAACGCTGAACAACTTCCCTCACACTTCCGCTTTAAGGCTGAGTAGACGCCGGTGTTTCGCTTTAGAATGCTGCAGAATATACAGCTCCACTAACAGGCCAGTGCTAAATTCTTGACAGGGCAAGCAGAGGGATATTGGAGGAATGGTGAGAAATATTAACCTTGGAAAAGCTTCAATAAACATCTCAATGTATATTATCTGTCTGGGCAGTAATGCAATTAAATTGTCATCATTAATATTATTTTGAGGGGTGAACTCACATGGACGATCAGGGAGCACCTGACTTGCTAAGATATTTTTATGTGTGTCCACATTTATGTACATGCCGATTCCTATTGAAGTCGGAAGCTGTTGGATTCCCTGGAGATGGGGTTACAGGAGGCTTTGAGCTGCCTGATGTGGGTGCTGGGGACTTAAGAGTCCTCTGCGGGAAGCAGCAAGCACTCTTAGCAGCTCAGCCACCTCTTCTGACTTTCCACTGCTCCTTTAAATGAAATGCACCTAATTTACAAACTACTCTTCAGCTTTTCAAAGCAACCTATTGGCCAGTGAGGCAGGTGTTATGGAGTATTCATAAAGGACCCCGTTACAGGTTTAAAATAACTTACTTCTGGGCTGGACAATGTTAACCAGGGAGCTTTGTGTTCTAAAGTGATCCTGCAAGAACGCATTGTTCTCTCTCCTCCCGCCCCTCTCTCTGTGGTGTATATTTATGTATTTGTGAGGACTGAGGTCAGGGGTGGGTAGGTCTTTAGACACAGGGTCTCTCACCGAACCCTGAGTTCCCTGGTTTGGTTAACTGGCCAGGGAGCTTCAAATACCCACCAGTTCAGCTCTGGAGTTAATGTGCTGCCGTCCCTTAACAAACATTATGTGGATTCTGGGCTTCCAAACTCTTCCAAAGTCTTAAAGCTGACTTACGTAAGTCATCTTCTCAGAAGAAAATAAAATTAACAAATATATGTATACTATATTGTCAAACTATAAAGTTTTGTTTTGAGAACTTCAGACACGAGAACTGCTAATTACATTATTCCACCCCTTTCCTTCCTCATCCATATCCCTAGCCCACCCCTTCTCAAATTCAGGACCTCTTTCCTATAATTGCTAGTCACACACACACACACACACACACACACACACGTTTATATGTATATGTGTATATATATACAGAATACCTACTGAGTCCATATAGCGTTGCTAAGAGCCTTTATCTTGAACTATACTTTATCTTGAACTAATTATATTTTACTTTAACGATCATAATGGATGGTAAGTTAATTAGTTTTCTGTTAAGCTTGAAAGTGGTGTAAGGATTTTTTAAAAAGTAAAAGCAATTTGAGTTTGGTTGGTGTCTGTGTATCCAGTGTGCTTGAGACAACTGAAATCAGGGTCCACCATTTCTGCCACTACCCTGCTTACTCTTGCTTAAGCTTGCAAGCTTCCAGCCTGTTTCTACTTCCCATCGCTCTGTGGGAGTGCTGGGGTTACAGGTGCACACTACTATAGCTGGCTTTTTAAGAGGGTTCCAGGGAGATTTGCATAGCACTTCTTCTACCCGCTGAATCATCTCCCAGAGTTTGGTTTTTTTTTTTGAGTTTCAAACTCTCAAAAGATCATACAGAATAAATTACAAAGGGCAGAGGTTCTCCAGGGATATTGCTGTTTACATTAATTTTGTTTTTGTTTTTGTTTTTCTTTCTTTCTTTCTCTCTCTCTCTCTTTTTTTTTTCTGAGATAGGGTTTCTCTGTGTAGCCTTGGTTGTCCTGGAATTCACTCTGTAGACCAGGCTGGCCTCCAACTCAGAGCCTGCCTGCCTCTGTCTCCCAAGTGTTGGGATTAAAGGCGTGCACCAACAATGCTCAGTGTGTGATTTTTTTCATATCCGCGTCTCAATTAATCTAATATTTTTTGGTCAGCTCATTAGTTATTATTGAGACAAGGTCTCATGTAGCTTGTGACCAGGCTGGTGCTCCTGACTACCTCCTGTGTTCTGGGACTACAGGCTGTTGGGGCAATGCTGGGGATGGAGCCTTGGGCTTCATGTGTGCTAGGCCAGCACCTGATCTATATCTAGCCTCTCATGAAAAAAAAGGGGTGTTGGGTGTTTGTTTGTTTGGCCACATTTCCTATGATCACCCTTTTGGATCACAGACCCTCTAGCTAGCTTCTCCACCTCTGCAGGAAATCAGACTACCCAACCCCCACTCCATGTGTCTCTCAGGATAAAGAATTGACGGGTGACTGCATTCAGGCCACATCAGAGAAGCAAACCCTGCTCCTCCTCCTTGCAACTCCAAAGTAAACTTAGGATCCCATCTAGTGGCTGCCTCTGTCCCTCAGCACTAGAGAGCCCGGCTAATTCACAGGGTGCAGAACCCCCTGCCACCTCCCAAACTCAGGAAGCCCTTGTCTTGAGGATTTCCAGGCTCCTTCCTTCAGGTTCTGGTGGCGCTCTACATGGTGGCCCTCTCTCCAGTGGGGCTCCTCTTCAGATCTCAAAGTCTGCTCTCATCCCGTGCTGGATAGTAGATATCAACTTGACACACACTAAAGTCATGTGAGAGAGGGAACATCAACTGAGAAAAATGCCTTCATAGGCAAAGCTCTGTGAGTTCGAGGCCAGCCTGGTAATACACAGCAAGTTCTAGGACAGCCAGCGCTACACAGAGAAACCCCTGTCTCAAAACAAAACAAAACAAACAAACAAAAAAACCAAAAAAACAAAAACAAACAGAAAACTCAACTGAGCTGTAGGAAGACTGTAGGCCATTTTCTTAATGATTGATGGGGAAGGCCCACTTCATTGTGGGTAGGGCTACCCTTGGACTGGTGATCTTTGTTCTCTAAGAATGTAGGTTGAGCAAGCCAGTAAGCAACACTCCTCCATGGCCTCTGTATCAGCTCCTGCCTTCAGGTTCCTGCCCTGTTTTGAGTTCCTGTCCTGACTTCCCTCAGTGATGGACTATCATGTAGATGTTTAAGCCAAGCCTTTCTTCCCTGGCTTGCTTTTGAGCTCCTCACAGCAGTGGAATCCAGACTAGGAATCCCCCCTCCCATCCTTCCCATCCCCCATTCCCAGTCAGGACTCCCTTTCCAAACAGAGCTTCTGGAGGGTAACTGTGTCAGCTCCTTCTCACAAACCCGATGCTCTTAACACTAAACACACCCTAAATGCAACCAGGATCACTTTCCTAGGTAGAGCTATAGAATGGAAATAATATTAAGAACAGGTTGTTCTTATTAAAACTTAGGAAGATTCTTGGTTGTAAAGAGCCATGAGCCTGAGACCTGCTGAGACATTATTACTAAGAATCACAGAAAACTCAAGGCTGTTTAAAGAAATGTTTATCACTACATGATTCTTACTTATTGTTAAGTCAATAAACCACCTGTAATATCTTGTGTCACTAGAAACATAAGCATAAGATTAACAGGACCGTTTCTACCAAAGACAAAAGTAGATTAAAGGGATAAACACAACAAAAAACAATGAGACCCTAAACAATGTTTGTGCCTTTCTCAATTGTTAAAATATCCTGATTCCTCTTTCAGACAGATGAATTCTAAATGAAGGGACTCTATCAGGATTTTTGCCACCCTACTACCTCTACCCTGCTCCACAAGACCATTGAATCTCACTCACATCTTCAGAGGGACCCACGGCTTGATGAGGAAGGCCCATTTCACTGGAGAGCTCTCCAAGCCTCTCACACTACACACTGACAAATCTCTTTTCCTTGTGGACAGCTTTTCCTCAGTGTCCCTCTTAACAGTATTACCGGTTGATGGGCAATAGGTTTGGGCTGAGTCCACCAGAGAGAAATTAGAATGTACAGTAAAGGTATAGCAGGTGAGAAATCTAGCTCTGCTTCCGAAGGCCACTCCTTGGACTCACAATTGACTGCAGGCAATCCTGGGAGCCCTGTGCTAAAGACAGAAGTACCATGTGGTGCTTAGGAACCTGTGTGGTAACAACAGGAGTCTACCCCATCTAGAGATGCTCACATTGAATCAGGGGACAAACATCTCCATAGAAATGGATGAGTGTTAAGGCACTGGTACCCTGACATTAGGTCGAAGCTCTGAATTCAGTGCTTCCTGGACTGAAAGAACTGGTCTCAGGGAGGGGAGATCCTTGTAGACACTGCGGGTAAGACTGGCTTACTTGCTGATGGAGAAAGTGTGAACCTAGATCCCACTGCTAAGCACAGGGCTCCAGGCCTCCACTGCAGTGAGCTCACTTATGGTCAGAGAAGGGTTCAGGGCACAGTGCTGCTCTGCTCTGTTTTCTGGGAGCCAGGTGGGGACTCGAGTAATCAGAACTCACGACTAGTCAAGTCTCCTCTGACTAGAAACAGCCTTTTCCAGTTAGCCAACTATACTGGACAAGTAACACTAGCTTCACTCCGAGGTGAGCTAACAAAGTCAGAGAACAAGTTTATTGAACCACCTCGCCTTTCTCCTCCAGTGCTAACACTGTGGTCTCGAATTCAAGCCTCAAGCCTCTACAGATTCCCCATGGAGATTCTTGAAGTGGAAACTTCTAGTTTCTTTGGAAAGTTAGTTATGTCAAATGCTGTTTTGCTGGGGCCCACAGGTGAAAGGATGTTTGGTTATAGCAAACATGTGAAAGGACACTTGATGGAGTATAAATATGACCCCACAGACAGTGGGGGACAGCACAGAGCATTGGTTTGCTTTGCTCCACTCGCTATTCTTCCCTAACAACACACATGTATTGGCTTGCCTTATATAGTACTGTTGAGCTCAACTTGTGGTAATGCTGTCAATGAAAGAAACTTGCCCAAGACCTGCTGGTGAGGTCCCTGCCACAGACTGCTGCTTCAGCAGCCCAGCCTCGGGCTGGCTGGTGAGCCTGGAAGTTTCCTCAGGATTATGTTACAGTTTGATTTTAAAAGCTCAGTCACTTGAGATACCAAAATCCCTTAATCTCATTATGGCAAAAACATCTTAAATGTGAACTAAGAACTTTGGGTAAGAAAACCAAAACCACATCATTTTTAAGAAAACCTAAAACTATGAGGGGGGAAAAAAACAAAGAAAACTGAAAAAAAAAAAGTCAACATGAAAATATGAATGAGAGAGGCTGCAAAGGACGCAGCCTGAAAACATTTCTGAAACTGAAGACTGGGTCAGCCTACTTCTTTTTTTAAGAGACAGAGCTTTGTGTATCTAGAATGGTCTTGAACTTCTGATCTTCCTGATTCTATGCCCTCAGTGCTGGGGACTGAATTCAGGTCCTGATGAATACAGGATAGGCAAGCATTCTACTGTTTCAAAACAAAACGACCTAAGCAATCTAGGGTTCTGTTCAACAAGTATGTGCCAAACACCCTGTGCCAGCGCTGGGATAACAGTGACTGACAGGTTCCGCTTCAGAACAGCAGGCATTTACATACAGCAGTGACCCAGGGATGTCCTCAGGCTCTAAGTGACTGCAGTATCATGATGGTATTGCTGTGTGGCAATGACAGGGAGATATGGAGCAACTAGAACTATAATCATGCTTTCAACTCAGAGAAGGGAGATGATACCGCAAACTCTGAGTTATATATCATCAGTATAAAACAATTACTTGAGAAATGTGAACATTTTAGTAATACTTGTTATCCTTTCCAATTTAATAACATCACCTTGATGTAATATGAATGGACATGTTTAGGCCCTTTTCTATTTATGTGTGTGGGATGTACATGCTGCTTGTGTGCACTGGTCCCCCTGGAGCTGGAGTTAGGAGCAGCTGTGAGCGGTCAGGTATGGAGGCTAGGAACTGAACTCAGGTCTTCTGGAAGAGCACCAAGTGTCCTCGATCACTAAGCCATCTCTCTAGCTTCTTTTCTTTAAACAATGAAAAAAATATCTTAAAATAGTATTTTGTGTGTATGTTGTGGAGGTCGGCAAATGATCTTCACAACCCTGTTCTTTCCTTCCTTCATGTGGGTCATGGGGATTGAACTCAGGTTCTGGTTTGGTGGCAAGCGCCCTTATTCACTGAGCTACCTCATAGACCTGGGCCCATTTCTTCTAGTATTTTCAGTTTTGGACTAGAATGCTGTGAGGAGGCTTAATACTGTAAGCTGAATGTGTGTCTGAGCGTCTCAATAAAGTAATGAAATCATGGGGCTGCAGCAAATGCAAAGCTACCTTTTATTTACAATGAGACACATTCTGATGCACTACAAAGTCAAGCCCTGAGTCAAAACTGAGCCACCAAATTTGCTTCATAATAGAACTTAAGCAGTTGCTCTCTAATCTGACTAAAGAGCACTGACCAAAGAGCACTGCTATTCTCTCTCGCTTTTAATTTCAAATGACAAAGAAATTCATGTTTTTAAACATAATTTGGAAGACCAGTAACAATGAACCAAGCCCTCAATGTAAACAGAAATGTACGTGGAGAAGGAAGGGGAAGGGTAACGCCACCAATCTGCATTACTTTTGTAACCTTTTATGAACCCAGATTATTAAAAACTAAGTTTTGCCAGACATGGCCAGACATGTCTATAACCCTGGCACACTAGGGAGGCTGAGTCAGGGCCAGCCTGGGCTACATAGAAAGTTCCAGGCCTGCCTCGGGGCACAGAGAAACCTTTTAAAAAATTTTAAGAAACATGTTTTGAATGCATAGACATAAACCAAATATACTTATCTGAAAAAAAAAACAACACCCATTTCTTTTTGTCATTATGGAATTTGGTGGTGATTTTTTTTCTATTTTTTAAAAAATGTCTGAAACCATAAAATTTTGAATGGAGACCTCAAAATAGAAGTAAAGTAGAACTATGGAGACAGAATGTGAAGCCTTAGATTCATGTCCTGGCTCTACTGCCCATGAGCCATCCAAGACTTGTCAAGCCACTCACTCCCAGGGTTACACAGGGAAGGAAGCTCCATCTAGAGTGAAGCCTGCACAAGTGAAATCTTCTGGACGTTTCCCAATTCTAATACAAAGTTTTAAAGGACTACTTTCATTTATACCATGTATTATTTCAATGGACAAGAACACATTTTAAAAATGGTATTCAAACAAAGAAATACAGCAACTCAGTTTATTATATGCAGATTCTTCTGCATCGTTGCTAACAGTTCACTGGTCCAAAATTACTAAAATACTTAAAAAACTATACATTATGTAAACAAAACATAAATAAGACAGTATTGTTCTTTGTACATATATTTAGTACAGATTATTAGGGATTTAAGGAATATGTACAATTTTACACCATAAACTGCATTTTCTTAATGCATAAATATATATATATATATATGTATTCTTTTTACAGAAACAAAAATGTCACTAATGACACAGAATACTACTATACTGTAGATACACCACAACAATCCAAATTCAAGAAGAAACGTATCAATATAAGTGTGAAAAGGCTAGCTTACTTAAACTAGTCAAACTTGACTTTGTTCAATTTATGTTATATAGACAAGTACATCTTGATGACATATTTTGAACAAAAAAAAACCTTGGAAAACATCCTTACACCAATGAATGAAATGGGGTACCTTTTCCTCTCCGATAAAACAAAGTCTTGGGGAACTTAATGAAGGTACATTAAGACACACCCTGACCCCCCACACATACACACACACATGTATCAACAGCATGTTTTCGCGCAAGTATGAACAATATGTTTTCAACAGTATAATAAACAGTTAAAATTTTTATGGGAGTTAAAACAATGCCCTGTTATTTAAAAACTGGCTCAGTCAGTCTAAATTCAAGATGCAGCTGTGTCAGGCTTCTCTAAAGCAGATGACGGAAAAGCAGGGAAGACAGATGCAGGATTCTGACTGGCAGATACAACTGGAGGAAGAGGTGAAGGCAATGAAGATACCTTAGCTGCTGCAGTATTTATGGTATTTAAAATGGCTCCTTCTGGGCTAACCAATAACTTTTTGACAGAGGTATCCAAATGAAGTACCGATGTGCTACTTGGCAGTGGAGGGTTACTGGAGGAAATGGCAGAAACCAAAGAGGTTTTAGCTAAGAGAGTAGCTGGAGAGGACTTAATTACTGAAGTCAACGCTGCCGGTGGTGCAGGTGGAACACAGACTTTAGCAGGTGTGTTTATGATGTGTGGTGGTGTATGGACTGCAGAGAGAGAACTTGGACTTCCGAGAGAGTTTACAGTCTTTGGAGAGTTTCTTACAGAAGGCTTTAAAGGCTGTCCACTTAAAGAACTATTTGATGTCTGTATGATCTTCTGGACAGGATTATCTACTGGTGTAGCCAATATGCTTTGGCCACTGTTAAGAACTAAGGGAGGTCCATATTTTGGATTAGTAGAGATAAGGAGGACGTGGCTACCAGCTCCAAGACCTTGAGGCGGAACAATAAACCGGGCTCCATTCATCATGATTTGAGTTCCTGGTGCCAAAGGTGTACTTGTGTTGATAACTATTTTTTGCTGAATACAAGGTTCACTGAACGGAGCACCTGCCAGACTAGTTATATTTGATGGTGGTGAACAAGTGTGAATGGCAGAGCCACCTGCAATAGAATTGTTACCGAGAGTACTTTTTACTAATGAAGGGGACATATGCTGGTTTGGCATAGAAGTAACATTGGAAATATTAACTATTTTCCCTGGACTTGCTGAGGGGGATAATTCAGCTGGAGGCTTATTTGTGTTTGCATTTGTTGGCACTATAGTTGTAGTCCCTGGTGACTGAAACTGGAGAGAAGTTTGAGACTGTCTTTTAGAGAGAGATACAGGGCGCGTGGCTCCTGGTATTGTTGCTGACTGTGGAACTGTGTTGATAATTTTTGGAGATGTAGTTACAGGTGTAGGCAAGGCAACAGTCACAGGAATCTGCAAAGCTGGTGTCAAGCATTTGGGAGACACTGTTGGTTGTGTAGTTGAAATGAGAACAGATGATGCGAGGTGTCCTGTTTTTACAGTTGATATGGCCACAGTGTTCCCGAGATTTGATGGACAAAGTCTATTTGACAAAACAGGCATAATTCTGGAAGAGGTATCATTTCCGCTGACTAAAACAGGAGGTCGTGTCCCAGCTGAAGCAGGGGAGGAGGCCACTGAAAGGGAACTCAAAGGTACACTTGCTCCTATTCCTGAAAACGTATTTGCAGTTCTTGCTGACTCACTAGCAGCAGGAAGACTGTGATTCACAATATTTGAGCTTGCTGGAGCTGAGTTACTGTTTGGTGAGATGGGGGAGATGCAGCTCTTACTACTTTTGTCTTCACCCTTTGGCATTACACTTTGCAATATATTAATTGATGACATAGCTGGCAGATTTCCTGGAGGATTTATAATTGCTTGACCTATGTTTAGTCCAATTTTCACATCTTTAATCTGAGACACAGTTGGTGAAGAATTTATTTTTATTGGTGCTCCTACTGTAGAGGGAATTAGTACTATTTGGGGTTGCTCTGGATTCTTAATGTATGTTTTATTCAAGGGAGAAGGAAGTGACTGTCTTAATGATTCTGCAACAATAGCTGAGGATGAAGCGCCACCAGGAACTGGAGCATTAATAAAAACTACCTTCTGGGTAGACACACCTGCAGATGTCGGTTCTGGTGCCGTGTTAACTGAAGGTACACTGCCAGAAGGGAGACCAGATGGAGCTGACACCAGCATCAGTTTCTGACCTGGAGTCTCACCGAGCACATCACCATTTACTGCTGTTGTTGCTTCTGATCTTGTAACTGGGTAACTTTTTGTGATACAATCTACTTGTTGTGGTTTAGTTGATGTATGAATAACATTTGTATTGGTTTGCCCAAAATTTCCTGTTGATATGCTAATTACACTCACTGAACTATTTGTTGTTGATGGTAGCAGTGAGCTGGAAGAAACAGAAGGCTTCAAGGGTGAAGAGGGCATGTATGACGTTTTTTCTATCATGGGGCCTACATAACCACTGCTCAAGGTTTGGCCTTGTGTAGATTTGAGATTTTTCCCCATGGGTGGATGAAAGCCACACGAAATAGACACAGACGTAGATGCTTGGCTGAAAGATGGTAGACTAGATGTAGTAGTCACTCCGGCTACTTGTGAGGAAGCAGAGCATGATGTTGATTTTGGCACAAGAAATGCCTGAAATTGAGGTGTAAAGGTGAAAACAGAACTTGAAGATAAACTGTTGGGTGAATTTTGTTCCGGATTAGTTTGTACTTTTACAACTCCAGTGTTCCCACCTCGAGTCCTAACAAGAATTGACTGTGAATCTCGTATACATACAGTTTTTAGTTCTTGCTTTGCCTCAGAAGAATCAACAGTTTGCTGTGAAAAACAGGGGATGGAACTGCCAGGATCTGTAGATTCATTTAGTGTTGTTGCTGGCAAGAGAGGCTGAACTGTTGATGAAATGGTAGGTGAAGTGTGAGGCTGGGGGAGTGTGGTGGATGAAGCGGTACTCTTGACTTTTCCTGCTTCACTTTGGCTAGTCTTAACTGGTGATGTTAATGCATTACTTACAGAGGCTACAGGAGACAAAGGCTGTGATCTAGCACTCACATTTGATGAAGGTGTACTTGTCTTACTGAGAACTGTATTAGGCAGTTGGGTAGACACAGAGGTGACAGGAACAGACACTAAGGAACAGCTAGCGCTTGTCTGTGGGCCAGGTGAGCAATGCTCTGGGCCTTTCTGCTGAGGTGCTGCTATCTCTTTTTCAACTGCTTTCCCCTCTTTGTGCTGAATCACAAAATTCTTAGGCAGAATAAGAACTTGCTGCATGATCTTTTCTCCTGTTTTAGAGTCCACCATAGGCTGCATCTGAATCTTGACAGAACTACTGTGAAGGTCTACTGGCAACCACTGACCACAGGGCATTTTGTATACCATCTGTAAAGGTCCTTTTGTACTGGTGAGGCAGGTCAATGCTGGCTTTAGGGGGCTTGTATCTTCAGGAGATAGAGCTGGCTTTTCCACAGCAGGAACACTCCTACCTGTAGAAGGGGGCAGTTGATTTGTTAAGGTCACTTTGTTCCCAATATTCTTTGCAAGCAAAGCCTGAATAGGTTTGGTCCCTTTCTGGAGAGTAGACACTGGTACTGAAGCCTTTGAGGCAAATGACTCTGGAGTTGGCAGTTCTGGAGGCTTTGATTCTTTCAAACATTCAATCTGCATGTTGACTTCTAAGTTCTCAACTGATGTCTCATTTGTGCTTAGCTTTGCTTTCTTCCTTGGGGAAAGCTCTTTTGTGCTATCATCTAGATAACTACTTTGTTTGGACTGTCGTTTAAGTGTTTTAGGCAGTGTCTTCACTATATCTTTAGAAGGCAATTCTTTTTTCAACAACTTGCTCCTGGCCATAGGAAAGCCTATTTCTGATAACTTCATATCATCTGAAAATTATAAAAACAAGCATGTTGTTTATAGAAAACAGTGATCGAGTAACACCAATTAAAAAAATAAAGTCACCCTTTGAGAAGGTAATTTAAGTCGTCTATTGTGCAAACATTTCAAAACTTCAGCAATACTGAAGAAGGTTGACAAGCTGACTTCTGTATCCCAAATATGTTTAAGAGCAACTTATTATTAGCTTTGGTCTAATCCTGCTGTCTATGTGTGTTAAGGAAAAACTCATGGCTAAAAAGAAGTTTAATCCGGCTAGTTTTCTTTCTCTAGATAGGGAAAACTGTATGCCATAGAAGAATGAATGGTTGCTATTCTTTATTGTCTTTAAGAACTCTAAATGAGAACAAATGTTCAACCTTTCCTGTTTTTATCCTTAAATAATTTATGGTCATATCTGGTCAGAAGAAGTCCACTTTTTCAATTCACAAAAGACATGAACTAGGTTAACACATCATCGTAAGTTTTCACATCAACTTCTTACATAACTAAAGAATGTCGCTGGTGAGTTAAAATGAGCCACATGCAGTGGAATCAATGGGTCCAGTTTCCCATACTTACTAGAATGATATGTTTACTTTGGTCTCAGTTGGCCAAGAACTTTGGCCACACCTCATTTAAAAAAAAAAATCCTCACAATCTTAATGACTTGTCAAATTCATTTACAGTATACTTTGCCAACAGAATTTTATGAGTAGTAACAATAAAAAGATAATCAATAAATTCCAAAGAGGTAACAGATTAGCAGTGCAGGATCTGTAACAAGCAATGACATACGTGTAACTTAGGTTTAGGCACTGGCTCCAGGAACTCTTAAAATTTAACAATAACTCCCAAGGATATAGATATTATTTCTTTAAAATATCAGACTTCCTCAATCACATTCACTGACTAGATCACCTTTTGCCTTCACAACAAACAAACAGCGGATTCTCTCTGTACTTCTATTTAGAAAGCTCGGATGCCTACCTGAGCCCTCCTGTTCTTTCTCCAGGGTGTCCAGAGGTTCTGCTGCATCTACAGACTTACTGACCTCGGCTTTAGGAGCCTCTCTCTCAGGGTTCCCTTCACACTCGTCAGTAGCCCATAGCTCTCTAGTGAACTGACCATGATCAGGCTGTCTTCGGAAATCATCATAGTCTTTCTTCAGGCGGCTCCTGAAATACACCAACATAATATGGAACTTCTGGAAGTTAAACTAATTTAGCATTTTAAACTAAATATTGAAATACTTTCAATTGTCATTAAACATTTTTTTGTGTGTTTTAAGTGTATCTAAATGTCTATTAGTTCAGTCTTGCTAATTATCCAAGAAGACAAAACATGATATAAGCTTCAGAAACATAAAGGCTACATCTTTAAATTTCTGAATAAAGTTTAAACACACCATCTCTCTTGAGGGCTGTGGTTAAACTATTTAAAAAAGGCAATAGATAACTAAAATTTTCTATCTGAATTGAAAAATGGGCCTGAGTCCCTGGCCTGGGGCCCAACAAGTAGCCTGGCCAACAAGCCCCAGGGATGGATTTGCATGTCATATACATGCTTGATTTGACATGAATTAGCAAAGAATAACTGTAAAACACATTTCCCTTTTTATCTATAAGATTAGAACAGAGAAACATCTATACAATGGTCGAATGCCATCCACTCTCAGCTACTGACTACCTGTATTTCATGGAGGATAACAATTGGAAAAATAGTTCATATGCTTACATCTTCGTCTTCAAACATCTTCATGTTCACATTTCCCACCTCTCTACCGATGTGAACATCCCCAATTACATGTACCTCCTCATGTCTACTTATTACTCTACTGTCATTCCTCCATTTAATCCAAAACAATTTATTAAAAAACAAAAATTTTTAATTAAAAAAAAAAAACCAATGCATTCTCTATACCCCAGTCTGTATTTCTTGGAGCTACCTCACTTCTCTATCCATTTGTGGCAGAGGTCACAGGAGTACTACTCTTCAGTTCCCCTCCTAATTCTCTTCTGTAGCTTCTTCCTCAACTCACCTAGTTTCTAAGACGCCTTTCTTCCTTGGTTATCCTTGTATCTTACTAAGCATTTTTCCAAAGCCTCTTTTCAAAGTGTCCTGTTCAACCACCTCCCTTACAAATGTCCACTGTCCATATAACTGTTACTAATCTCATGGCTTTAAATATAATCAATATTGGTAACTCCCAAATTTGTACCTCAAAACTAGTAATGCTCTTGATTACTTCTATAACTCACACTATACCTACTCACTACCACCAAGGAGATGTTTAGAAAGTATGTCAAACTTAATATGTTTAAGTCTGAACTAGTCAATCCCTCAAACCTGACTCTCCTTCAGTCACTCCTATCTCAGTTAACGGCACATCTATAATCACAGCTTTCTAGATAAAAAATTGTAGGCATGAGAATTTTACTCATGAATTTCTACTATATTAGCTACTTCATTCACTGCTGGGACAGAATACTTGATAGAAGCAACTTGAAGAAGGAAGGAGGGGTATATCTGTCTCAGTCTGAGAGTGCGTCATGGCAGCAAGAGCTGAAGTGGCTTGTTTCTTGTACCATCAGGAGAGGGATGAGGCCACAGGTCACGTCCCTTTCTCTTGTTTGTTCAGTCCAGGGTCCCCTCCATACTTAGGATGAGCCTTTCCATCTCAATTACCCTACTACAGAAAATTCCTTACAGATACCCCTTTCCACAGCATTTCAAAGTTCCACCAGGTCAACAACAGCATTAGCCCATCACAGACTCCATAGTAAAACATTTAGTCAAAAATTTCCAATCACTTCTTGTCATGTATGATACTACAAGCTACTCTCCTTCTAATTTTTTTTTTTTTTTGGGGGGGATAACTACTACACTATAACTAGTCCAACTGCTTTCATCTTTACAGTTAATTCAACAGCAGCTAGAGCAACTGCTTTAAAACTTAATGTCAGGTAGTTGCGGAGATGGTTCATATGGGTAAAGGTGCCTGCTACCAAGATTCACATGGTAGGAAGGAAACAATCAACTCCTTGCGCATTGTTCTCTGATCTCCACATGTACACCACGGCAAACACTAGTGTATTTTAGGCCACAGCCTATACCCAACCTTCACACACACAAAATCAATCAACCAACCAACTAACCAATCAATGTAAAAACAAAAACCTAACCAAACCAAAACAACTTAAGGTTAGAAATACAGCTCAGTGGTGTTTGCTTAGCCATGTGCAAAGATCTAGATTCAAGTTTCAGCATTGCTAGCAAGCAAGCAAGCCCAACAGAGAGGATAACAGCCGGTCTCTGTTAAAAACCTTTGGAAAACGTTTCATCTTGGTTAACAGAAACTCTTCAATTCCTGACCTGGCTACCTTTACCTTTTGTGTCCAACCACAATCTTATTCATCACTTTTCTTTGGCTATAACTGACTTTGTGCTTCCTGCATATACCAAATGTTTCTATATTTAGAGATTGTGCCCCTTCTACTCTGGTTTTCTCTCTAATGAGTGTTAGCTTATGCACTGCGAGTATACATATCAGCGTGTGCTTTATGAGGAAAAGTCTCAACAGGAACCTGAGACTCCCTTCCTCATGCTCTTTTCCACTAGCATTTATCACATCTGACTTTGTGTATTTCTTCCATTAGAAAGTAAATCACAGAGAGGTTTTTGTATTTGCTGAATTACAAATGAATGGAAAGAAATATAATGATCTTATTACATTTTCCCAAAATCATAAATGGGGACTTAGAATAAGTTATATACATCACAAAACTTGTTACCTGTTTCTCTGAAAAGCCTTCATTAACTTTGGTTCCCATGGTAGCAATTCATTTAAAAGGCGTATTAGTGTACTATGTAATTCTTTTACAGCTTGCCTCCGATGGTACCATTTGCCCTAAAAACATAAATTTTAAGAAGTAAATTCCTAAGACTTAATCTAAAGTCAATGTAAATTAAGTTTTATTCTCTAATAAAAACATAACAAAGTGCCAATAATTCATCAAAAATATTTTCCACAAAAATTTATAAAAAGAGGAAATATTTTATAAGAAATCTGAATGTTTAGTGACTTTCAATTCTATACCTGAAAACCCAAATACATATTATCTAAGTAGAAAAAACAAATTTAAAAATAATCTAATTATGTTAGTTGTAAATACCTTAACAAATCATTTACTAAATGTATGTAGTGTCTTGTGTTTAATCCCCAGTGCCAACATAGGCAGAAAAGAAAAAAAAAACCCTACCAACTAGATGAACAAAACAATGTAAAGGCACAAATATTTAAATACATTCATTAAATAAATATGGTATCATGTTGTAAAGTTTTAACTTCTAAGAGAGAGTAAAAAAGAGTTCCTACCTAATTACTTTACAATTACTTTAGTAGTTTCTAGCATAGAAAAGTAACTATAACAGCTAGCTGCTGTTTATCTCATGTGTTGAGATGTCTGTGTGTGTGCATGTGCAGGAGGCTGTAGAGACCAGAAGATAACATTAGGGCGCAAGTCCTCTTGCTTCTACAGCAAGCATTCGTACCCACTGAGATACCTTTCGAAGCCCAATCAACTAGACACTAAACTAAAATTAATTACTTATGTCCCTCTTATTTGCTAGTATTACATGGATTTTCTGTTCTCCCTCCCACTCCATCTATGTACACTGTATCTTTGTACGTCCACATCTGCTTGATTCTGATGTCCAAGCTCTTAGAACTGCACGACTACAACAAAGATTCTAATTCCTGCACTGGAGAGGAAGAAGCAGAGAGATCTGAGTGTGAGGCCAGCCAGGGCTAGATAGTAACATAGTGAGACCTTGGCTCAAGAGCAGAACAGAACAAGGAAATAAACAGCATCAAATAAACTCACGTGACATAGTTTATAAAAACCGTAAGTAAAGATATACCTCATCAACATATACACAATCATCTGATCACTACAGAAACAATACATTTAAGCACAATACTTAACTAATACATTCATGTATCATATAATTCATATGTGGAATTTCCAATGAAAGATACACAATTATATATTATAGATCACATTTAACATATCTAAAATCAGACTTCATTCTATAAGCAACTGTTGAGTTAATCTGCCCATATATACAAGAGTAAAGCCACTATCTATAGCAAAGGCATATTCTAAAGTTATACATGGAGTTTCCAATTTTTTTATATATACACACATGCACATACACAAAACCTTCACAATTTATAATGGCAATTCTGTAACTTTATAACATAGTCATTAATAGTACAACTTGACCAGAAACTTTCAATACTTTGAAGCAACAGAATATGTATTAACAAAAACACAAACAGCTATATTTCTTCCAAGATTTTTGAATCTTTTTAAAATTTTTTTTCTTTTTTAATTGGTTATTTTATTTACATTTTAAATGTTGTTCCCCTTCCTGGTTTTCCCTCTGCAAATCCCCCATGCCATGGCATCCCATCCCATTTCCCCTCTCCCCTGCTTCTATGAGGGTGCTCTCCCACATACCTACCCACCCACTCCTACCTCACCACCCTGGCATTCCCCTACACTGGAGCATCGAGCCTCCTCAGGACCAAGGGCCTCCCCTCCCACTGATGCCAGATAAGGCAATCCTCTGCTACATATGCAGCTGGAGCCATAGGTCCCTCCATGTGTACTCTGTGGTTGGTGGTTTAGTCTTTGAGAGCTCTGGGAGTCCAGTTAGTTGATATTGTTGTTCTTCCTAAGGATTGCAATCCCCTTCAGCTCATTCAGTCCTTCCCCTAACTCCTCCACTGGGGTCCCTGGGCTCAGTCTAATGGTTGGCTGCAAGCATCTGCATCTGGAGTACTGCTCAGCTATTAAAAACAATGACTTCAGGAAATTCTCAGGCAAATGGATGGAACTAGAAAATATCCTGAGAGAGGTGACCCAGTCACAGAAGAACACAAATGGTATGCACTCACTGATAAGTGGATATTAGCCCAGAAGATCGGAATATTCACGATACAACCCACAGACCATATGAAGCTCAAGGAGGAGGAAGACCAAAGTGTGAATGCTTCAATCCTTTGTTAGAAGGGGGAACAAAATAATTAAAGGAGATAGAGGGAGGGAGGGACCTGGGAGGGAGAGAGGAGGGGGAAGAAAAAAGGGAGGGGGCAGGATCAGGTGTAGGAGGGGACAGGGGAGAAGTACAGATGTCAGGAAATTGAACAGAAATATGTAGCAGTGATTCCGGGAATGGGGAACTGGGGGTAGTCACTAGAAAGTCCCAGATGCCAGGTAAACAAGAGGTTCCCAGGATTCAATGGGGATGACATTTGCCAAAACACCCAACAAAGGGGAGATAGTACCTGTAGAGACCATATCCAGTGGATAGGCACAGCCTCCAGTAGGGATGGGTCCACCCACCCATCTCAAAAATTTTAACCCAGAATTGTACCTATCTAAAGGAAAAGCAGGGACAAAGAATAGAGCAGAAACTGAAGGAAAGGCCATCCAGAGACTGCCCCACCTAGGGATCCATCCCACATGCAGACACCAAACCCAGACACTGTTGCTGATGCCAAGAAGTGCTTGCTGGCAGGAGCCTGTTATAGCTGTTCCCTGGGAGGTTCTGCCAGCACCTGACCAATACAGATGAGGATGCTCACAGCCAACCATCAGACTGCGGTTCTTGAATCTTAAAGGGAACTGTTTATTAGAAGAGTAAGAAAAGGTAGGATTATATATAGGCTGTGGAGACACCAAATTTGAACCTTTAGACATGTTAACTCATGTCTACAAATGATTTATTTTATGTGCATGAGTATTTGCCTGCATGTATATGAGTGCACATGTGAGTAATGCATGTGAAGCCAGAAGAAGGAGTAGGGCCTTCTGGGATTGAGTTTGAAGTGCTTGTGCACCTCCTTGTGGGAGGTGGTAAATGAATACAGGTCTTCTGCAAGAGCAACACGTATTATTAACTGAGGACAGTTAATATGGGATTTCCTACAACATAATGATTCTCAACCTTCCTAATGCTGTGACCCTTAATTCAGTTCCGCATGTTGCGGTGACTCCAACCATAAAATTATTGTTACTACTTCAAACTGTAATTTGGCTATTGTTATAAATCATAATGTAAATATTTGATATGCAGATGGTCTTATAAGACTCCTGTGAAAGGATCACTTGACCTCAAAAGGGTTGTGATCTACAGATTGAGAAACAATACTATAACTAAATAGTCCTGTTTTCTTTTCAAATGTATTATAAGAAAAGTCCAAGTAAGATCCAAGTAAGCAGTTAGTTATACCTTAAAATCACACTTTTTTCAAAAGAATTGGTGAAATAATATGAGGTGCTTATTCTAATCCATAAAGCAAAACTGTTAAACAGAATAAGAAATAGTTTTCATCTAGGACAGTCACACTTTTGGCTTAGAGACAGAATCTCACTGTTAGCCCTTTGACTAACTATGTAGCTCAGGCTAGTCTGGAACTTTTGAGCTTTCTGACTTAGCCCCCCAAGTGTTGTAACTACAGTTGCCAATTGTATACTCAGCAACTACTTAGTGGGAAAGTGAAATGGTGAGAGAACAAATAAAATTTCCTTAAACTTAAGGAATAAAGTTAAAGATGAAAGTAGAAAGAATATTCTCTCTGTGGTAAAATTCATTATTAAAAGGATTAAAAATCTTAAGAGAACAAGTGGGGATCACAAGTTAAAAAGGGACATCTGCAGAGCTAACCTGTCTTGCACAGGGGTTACAGGGTGGGAAATGTAGATGACATCAGTTAGGTCTATGCAGACAAGGAACAGGAAGGGTAGACTATGTATCTGGAAATCTTTATATTAAGACATTGCTGTAGTGGTGTCTGTGTTAAATTACTAAATTAATTTCTGCATTATAAGAGTTTAAAAATGACTAAGAAGATTTTACATTTAATTTTGATTAATTTAAAATTAACTAACATTTAGAAAATATACTACTGAACTAAAAGACTACAAGGAACTGAACTTAAATGATTCATCAGAGAACAGATTTATACCTTTCATACAACTGCCTTACCCATTAACCTGTTTTGAAATACCTATGGTCTTCTATCATAGAAAATTAATAAAATGTATAAAACTATAAAAGCTATGATGTCTCCAGTGAAAGGAAACACGCACGCCCATGGGAATGTGAATCTATAGTCTTGAGGTGACTACAAGAGCAGAATCATGGCTCGCACTGGCATCTAAGGTAAGTTTTCACTCCACCACTCAGATGGGGGAAACTCATAGCTTTATGTGTTATCCCGTTCAGACTGATACTTACAGTCCAAATGCAATTAAAATAATAACATTCTGTACCTCATACCACTGGTGCTAGGGACTGAGTTGTGAGCCTTGTGCTTTACTACCAAGCTTCAGTCCTTATACTGTTGCTATCTACTGAGTGCTGACTTCACTTTCACACTGTGCAGTGGAACTAGTACAAGAGGCATAAATATTATTCATTTTTATAAGCAATTAGTAACAATTTACTTTACCTTTGGTCCAATAAAAACAATCTACTTCAAATCAAACAGATAACTGTGTTTAAACTAAGTAAATAACCAAAAGACAAGAATAGCTTTCTAACTGATTAATAACTTTATTGATGAGAAAAACCCAATTTTGATATTTCTTCCAAGATGGATTTATTAAAAAGGGCATGCCTTTCCAGAAGAAAGATGTCTAAAGTCAGCTTGGAAAATACTTGTAAAATGGAATATACTCTCTTTTCAAGACATCATGCTGTTGTCTCTCCTGGTCCCTGCAAAACCAATCTCTAAAGAAGTATAAATAGATTATATTGTGCAGACACTTTTGCAAAATCAAAAGCATAATAGTAATTAAAATAGGGACATATTTTAAAACTGAATTTAAAACAAAGGAAACATCAACTACTTGGCACAAGCCTGTACTCCTAGCACTTAAGTTGGAGGCAAGAGGATTGCTGCAAGTTTCAGGCCAGCCTGGGCTACAGAGTGTGTTTCAAAAGAAAAAAAAAAAAAACAGAGGACTCCTTTACCTTTATTAATGTAAATTTTACTGATTATTTTTAAAAGAAAGGCAAATTCTTCATGTGTATTGATTATAGAACTAAAAATAAAACTGTTAAACAGAAGGATCAATAGAATGGATTGGTATTTGGGGCAACTACTCAGGTGCTACAGTGCTAGAGCACTGCTAAAAATGTATTTAGTGTATTATTTAATATGTAACACATATAATCTGATTTTAAAACAAGTAAGTGAACACAGGGAAATTTAACCCTTTTTTTAAAATCATCAGAATCTTGACCATTTTCAGGGATTAAAAAGTTTAACAATAAATTCAAATGCATTATATAAATTTAGTATTACGAACATTTATTAATGGTTAATTTAATAAAAACAGAGTAGTAGTAGTATTTTTTTAAAAAGATTTATAAATAAGTACACTGTAGCTGTCTTCAGAAATACCAGAAGAGGGCATCAGATCCCATTACAGATGGTTGTGAGCCATCAGGTCTTTACTGGGAATTGAACTCAGGACCTCTGGAAGAACAGCCAGTGCTCTTAAGCGTTGAGCCATCTCTCCAGTCCAAGTGATTTTTAAAAAAAGATTTATTAATTTTACTTTAGGTGTGTTTTGCTTGCATGTATGTATATGTACACTATGTGTGTACTTCATATCCAAGGAGGTCAGAAGATGGCACTGGGTCTCCTGGAATTAGCTACGGTGGTATGGAACACCATGTTGATGATGGGAATTGAATCTGGTCCCTCTGCAAGAACAACTGCTCTTAATCACTGAGCCATCCTTCCAGACCAAGAGTAGTATTTTTTTTTTATGAATAGATTATAAACTTTAACATGAAAAATGAATTTCGAGCATTCAACAGAAAAACAAAAGCTAATAGCCTAAATTTGCAGCTTACCTTTCACTGCTTCTCATCCAATGTCCACAGCATCTGCAGATTGCCAGCTCCCTTTGTATGACATTAAAACCCATGGAGTTTTAAAATGACCCTCTGGGGAATATTATTAAAAGAAGCTGATCTATGGTCACAAGGTAAGTCCTTTATTATATTATGCAGTTTTATAAGTTTTTTGAGTATAATACACCAGTAACCTAAGGAATCATGAGGAAAGAAACAAACTTACAAAACTACACAATACTGTAAAATGAAAACCTGCATCTTAATGAATGTGAAATGAGCATGGGGGAAACTTACCTCGTAACTAAAGAACAACTCCATCCTGCTGTAGAAGTCTGGGATGGGTTTGACAATGCCAGCTTAACACTGGCTAGGGTGCTGCAAAGAGGGAGCTGGCAATCTACTAATGCTGGGGACATTGGAACCTAAGGGGGAAAACAAATAAATCCTACGTTTATTAAGTATCTCATCATCATGGATATGTCTGCACATTAATACATTCAGATGTTCTGTAAAAATACTTACTCAAACCATCCTTTTAAATAAAGATTTTCTTGCACTGTTGTATGTAATCAAAACAGGTTATTAGGAATCATATAATAAGAAAGTTAAAGATTATATATTAATACAACATAATTTTTTTAAATTGAGAAAGTATTGTAAAAAAGAAAATTTTATTATGTTGTAGGTGATGTTATGTTGTTATGTAAAATGTAAATACATTACATTTTACCCTTTGAAAAATTACATAGCAAAAAAATTGGCAAGTACAGTAAAGCATGAATGCTGCTTTCCAGCATGCTTCTGCTTACAAATACTCGCACATGGAAAGGAACATGGACCACAAGACAAGGGACTTGTATCACAGGCCTTTCTCACCACAGACAGAAATCCGATGATGGAAAAGAATTGCCAACTTCTCATTTCAAGAAAAGTGAGAATAATTGTTATAGTTCAGTAGATCCCTGATGATCAATGATGGCTCATATAAAACTAAATGCAATTTGAAAGTGGCTTGCAAAGAATGTAAATTCATATGAATGGAAACAGCACAAATAAAATTTAAAATTATTTTAGCTGGGTTTGGTGGTGAACTCCTTTAATCTCAGCACTGGGAGGCAGTGGAAGGAGGATCTCTGAGTTCAAGGTCAGCTTGGTCTACAGAGTGAGCTCCTGGACAGCCAGGGCTACACACCTTGACTTGAAAAACCAAACCAAATCAGCAAAACCTATGTTAATAAACTAAAGTCTAAGCAATAGCAAATAAAAAATTAATACTACATCTAGTAAGAAACTGCCTCCACATTTCCATAGTCCTGCTTATTCTGTTTAGGAGATAAAATAACACTGTGACCGTATTGTTAAACAGTCCCTTTCGAAAAAGTGCTAGTTTTGATAATACAGTAAAATGACTGCACAGTACTAGAGAAAAAGTTACAAAAGTATTTTAACATTGCCAGGTGAGCCAGGTGTTGGTGGCGCACGCCTTTAATCCCAGCACTCAGGAGGCAGAGGCAGGTGGATTTCTGAGATCGAGGCCAGCCTGGTCTACAGAGTGAGTTCCAGGACAGCCAGGGCTGCAAAGAGACCCTGTCTCAAAAAAACAAACAAACAAACAAACAAACAAACAAAAAACCACACACACCAAAACATTGCCAGGTGAAACTCTCTCTAACACTCTCACTAGTTTTCACTTACGTCTCATGTTGAATGTCTCTATCACCGTCTGCTGTACTTCTAAATAAGCATTAAGATCAGTACAAAAGCACACTGTGGTGTAAACAGTTACCACTGTGATACATCACTGCTTTGTACAAACAAACACCTGGGTGGCAGGTCATATTCCTAGTGAGTGAAGAGCGCATTCTTCACTATAGGAAAAAACATAGACTTTAAAAAATATCTTATGTTAAATCTATACATGAATTTTTGCTTAAAGGCAGATGCCTCTTTGAACAAACTATGACAAAGCATAAATTGGGCAAATAATGAAAAAACAGGTTCACTTTTTTTCAAAAAAAGAGCGATAAAAATCTTCCATTTTTTACTACTTAGAAGGCAATATGTCTAACAAATTTCAAATACAGCAAGACTGAGTAAATGTATTAAAACATTCATGCTCTTAACTTCCAGGAAGACTAAAACATTTCCTAGACTAAAAGAATGTTTTCCAAATAACTCAGCAGAATGGAAATTTATCTCAACTAAAGTCACAAGAACACAAGCAGCAAAAAATAGGATTCCTCTTTGAGAATACTAAAAACTCCTCTAGCCTAAATTATGATTGAGAAAAATTAAAAGATCTTGTCAGACTATGTTTCTCTCCGTCTCAACCAGATGCCTTACTTTAGACAAAGCTGAGGCAGTTGTAAGTGCAGAGTGGCAGAATCCATAGGAAACAATCTGGATTTATATATAACCTTCTATTGTAATTAACAGTTTGATGGCAAAATCTGAGATATTTTTAAAAGTCTTTTAAATTTAACTATGAAGTGCTCTATAATATAAACTCTGGTAATTAGAAAACAAAAATAACCTTGTAAATGCAACGTTGGCTGGATAGAGAATGGAATTGGTTTTTTTTTTTTCTACCCCCAAAGCAAAGTCACATGTATTTCAGGCTGGCTTCAAGCCCACTATGTAGTTAAAGATAACCTGGGCCTTCTGGCCCTCCTTCCTTTCCTCTACTGCTAGGGTTACAGGGATGTAGAACATACTTGGCCTTTCTTATTTGTTAGAAAAGGTATTTGGAAAAACCCCAGAGAGAAGAAACTCTCTGAAACAGCGAGGTGTTTATTAATGAATTAAATCAATATCCCATGTACTATTTTTAACTTTAGTAAAACTTATGGGTAACTAAACATTTACATCTTCTTTGTTATTCATTGTAAAAAAAATGAAAATCAATATTAAATGGAAGAAATGTTTTGATTCTAAATACTATGTTAGTCCTGATAATAAACCTCTTGAGGGATAAATATTAATCTTCACTCATCTTGCCATAGCAAAGGAAGCCCACGAGGTGAGAGCTGTGTCACAGCAACTATCTCTATCATCTAGTCCACACATTTTATTTAAAAAATAAAAAAGCTTCCCTACAATGGTGTTCACTGTAAATCCCATTCTAATCAGTATCAACTCGTGCAAATACATGACCACAATAAGAAGTGATGACCAACAGACAGCCTGACAATGAGGAAAAAAAGAAAACAGACTAAAAGCAAACATACCAAAATAACCCTTCAAAATTTATGGATGAATATTAATTAGAGCAAGTAATAGCAACAGATTTTATAATAAAACAACTGATATTCATAACTGATCACTGAGTCAATCAGAGAGGTTTAAATTATGCTCAGTAGGGGGCACAAAACATCATTAAATGATAAAAATAAGGATTTCTGATAAAATGTATGTTTACTAAAAAAAATCTGTTAAGTAGAGCATCTTACTCTTAGATGCTATCAAACAAATACAAGGTTAACTTCTGTAATTTACACAGATCACCGTCAACATCAGATTTTGTAAAGGAAATAGGTATGTGTGGGGAGAGAAAATTCTAAAATCAAAACCGGTCACTTGCACTGGCTAAGACAATTGTTTATGTAAACTATCCTTTAGATAGTATCAGCAGGGGAAATGCTTTACATCCTATTGGTACTTCAGTAAAATTATCCCTGGTAAAGTACAGTTTCAAGAACCCAATTTCTTCAAGAATGGAAACATCAAAAACAACCTGTAATAACAAAGGACATGAACAAGTTTGGAGACACAAAATATAATCCATCAAACTCTACATAGCCTCAAACTTCCTAATAACCCTACTCTCAAAGACTACAGTGGCACGAACCCTTAGTTCATTTCTTTAATTTGTTTTCTACTTCATCCTATGAAGGAAGGCAATATGCTTATACTGCAGTTCCACTTCACTAGGATGGCTTTGCAGAAAATCTTGAGGGTCTGCAAAAATTTTTCTCCTGTAATATGTGCTCGCTATGCTTAAGTCAACTATGCTTAAAACTATGCAGTAGGAACAAAATTTGTATCATATAAAGTAATGTTTAAGTGTAGTATTTATGGGCTGAGCGATTTACAGAAGTCTACTTAGTTATGAAACATGAAAACAATAGCTCCTGTAAAACTATCATTTATGCTGATAAATGATAATAAAAATGATAATCCTTCCCTACTAAAGAATCAGCCTTTTATGGACATAAAATACTAAAATAAGATGAAAAAAACCCTTTATGGCTGAAAATATTATCACATAATTTTTTTGGTATAGAACATATTACTGTAGTAAATTTTAACAAAACAGCCTTCCACACCACGAGACTTCCCAGATACATAAAGTACATATGAAAACAAAGGTTTCAACTATTTTTAAATGGAGGTATTTCTGAAATGTTTTCCTACTTTCTGATGATATACTAACCATATGGTTTATCTTGTTAACTGGTGACTAGAGTGTTTTGTTTTGAGATGGTCTCACTAGGTAGTGCTGACTGGCCTGGTTCTCACTATGCAGACCAGGCTGGCTTTGAACTCAGACATTCTTTTAGCACTGCCTCCCTGAACGCTGCTATTAAAATCATGCCCCACCACACGTGGCTGACGACTAATATGAACATTACCTCACCTCTAGGACCACAGTGATCCTCTCAGATGTATCATATGATAGACTCTGAAATGCTTAAGGTCTTTCCATTCTTTGCAGTAAGGCAGGACTGAAGTTTCTGATACTTAAGCCTAATCTCTTCAAAGTACTTCCAATATATCATTCTTAACAGTATGTAAAATGGTTACTACTAACCTGCTGAGTCACTTATATTTTATAGTATCTGTATTAATAAGTTCTAGGCACAAAGCAAGTGGTTTCATGAGAAAACAGTTTATTTTAATGACTGATTTTCTTAAACGTTTGATACCTTCTCCCTATACTTATTGGTATATGATTGTGTTTCCGATATGACATAAATGCTAGTTAAGTAGCTGCTATCTATTTATAATGAACAACGCAGAGCACTTTACCAAGTGAGAGCATGTATATAACATGTTCATATATATAATATAGCCTCTTTGGAACAATGAAAAATTCAGGAATTTAATTGCTCAATTATTGTTAAGACCTAGAGTAAAAACCTTAAAAGCCTTCTGTCTGGTAATGGTTCTTTTAGAAGTCATCTTGGTAGAAATAAACAAAGGGGCCTGATTATATTTGTTTAATACTACATATGATTAAGTTTGTTGCTATGTAATAGCCTTGCATTAAAGATACATAATCAAGGGTACACAGTATCTTAAAAGCTACCAGTTAGAAACAATACTATATGGATAATATCTAAGACTATACCTGTTATAAACCAGGCAAAGAAAATTAATCTTCTTGCCCCAATACCATCTTTTTGTACTAAAATTGAAAATTAGACCACACAGGAGAAATGAAAGAAACAATGCTTCTATTCTTAATTGTAAATTTTCATGTAATTAGGAGAACAAGATTTTTAAAAACTTTGGGAAAAAAGCAGGAATGAATTTTAATGCTGACAATAGTAGACAGAACTTTTGGATAAACACCTACCGATTTTTTTCTACTGTTTTCCAGATCTTTGAGTTCATTCTCGATTTTTGTGATTAATTCCCTGAGTTCATCAAGATTAGTGCAAATAAGCTAAAACAAAACACAAAAACACAGCTTGATAACACATAATATAAAACACCCAAAATGTGGTAACAGAATTATTTAACATATACTGAAATTAAAACTATTTCTCCACAATAATAAAAGCAAGGAAAGCTCTATGGTTAATATATGAGATATTTACTTGTTATGATGTAAGAACTTCAGGCTTTATAGAAAATGTGCTAAAGTTTCACACTGGCAGTCTCTTCCTACATCCCCACCGCTACATTTGTGTTATGGTCCTGAACTTCCTTAGTAGCATTAACTTTCAGCCTAGAATGACAAAGATCTGGAAACTCATTAGATTTTATAGATTACTGAATCATCTGTAAGAAAGAATCCCACCAGGCAGTCTCCGAGCAGGTGAAATACAAGCCTGCAAGTGGCCATTATCCTTTTGCCGTCAGGTTTGCAACCTAAACAAACTAAGTTGCTGCTGCTGGCAGTTGTGCTAAAGGAGAACTAAAAATATGTACAATATATTCAAAGATAGGAACACAGTTAAGTACATATTCTTGCCATGCCTTTAATAATTTTGACTGTTGCTTTTTTTTTTTTTTTTGTTTGAGAAAGGGTGTTATATATAGCTCTGGCTTGTCTCAAACTTTGCATGTTCTTGCTCAGTCATCAAGTGCTTGATTTCAGACCTGTGCCACCCAGCCCAACTGAGCTTAACAGGTTTTAATTAAAACGTTTCTTTTTTTTTTAAATAAAAACATTTTTTACAAAGCAGTATCTTTTTCCTTCTATAATTGTGTGGCTCATTTTATTTTACTTTGGTTAACACTGGCAAGTGACCAAAATGATAAATTCTTACCTATTGACTGACCTAGCTTGGCTTAACTAAAGTTTTATAAACTGAAGATTAAGAAATACTAACAAAAATACTAGTTATTCCATATGGTTCCTGTAAAATTATATTGTGTTTGTTCAGTGAGTTTAATACATTTAACCATTTCCTAAAATAATTTAAGCAATTTAAGATCACTTATTTTTTTTAAATGAAACAGAAAATTTAAAAGCAAAACTACATCTATGTAGACAAAAAATTTCAGATCCAAGAAAATCTTGTGATGTTTATACTGTATAATTTAAAATATGCTATAATCACAGGCTGGAGACATAGTTCAGCAGTTAAGAGCACTTAGTGCTTTTCCAGAGGTCTGGAGTTCAATTCCCAGCAACCATGTGGTGGCTTACAACCATCTGTAATGGGATCTGATGCCCATTTCTGGTGTGTCTGAAGATAGCTACAGTGTAGTCATATACATAAATTAAATAAAATATGCTATATACTTATAAATTATCACTAACCTTTATCAATGTGCTTATTACATCCATTAATATAAAGTTACTGTTTTCGTAAAAAGTGCACATTCTTTCATTAGAAAATCAGACGAAAGTAACAAGCAAAGTGCATCGCCAAGATAACTGCTAGTTATTATTAAGTAATTAAAAATAAGAGACAGAAATTGCTTTAAATTAGACTAAAACCTTAAGAAAATTATATATATATACATATATATTACATGTATTTATCTGTAAAAATGGCAAAATGGTTCAACCTAAGAGATTAAGAAAAATTATCACATGTTATACCATAATTAGTATTAAAAATTACTTATTAGAAATATCTGAAAACTTCAAATTTATTGATAAAGCAGGGCAAGTAAATAGTTAAATAATCCAAATTAAACAATTTTAGGACTGGGGATGTACTCAGTGGTAGAGTACTTGCAAAACACAAAAACAAAAGTAACTTCAGAGTAGAAAATATTACACAGAATTATAGTAGGAGAGTATAACTGATAATTATTAGAAATCACATAGTCTAATTTGCGAAATCTGGTTATGAAAGAAACGCTGATGGTCAAAGAGTAGACTGGTCAACTAGGTAAGAACATGTACAGCTAGGTAGCATTTTCAGCCTCTAGTCTATCTATGAAGCCACAGAGCAACATCAGCTCTCCAGTGGGTTTAATGAGTACTCACTGGCGACTTAAACTTCTTTGCCCTTCAGTCTGTTGTTATTTCTGCTTTGTCATATTTGTCCTTTTCCACTGAACTTGGTGTATTGGTTAATATCCTAGCATAGATTTTTATTTTCACTTACCTATGGCAAGTCCCACAGTAACTTTCCTTAAATTCTAGGTATCTCACTTAAAATGATAAGAGCATGTTTTAAATCCCGACAAACTAAACACATCCTAAAAGCTTGAAAGATCTTTCAATTCTCAGTTACTCATGACATAAACTACTAATTATATTCCATCTGCTGTAAAACAGCTGAGGCCAAAGCATTAAAAGCTATATGAAGTAACACCTCTAAGTGGCTTACCTAGCTAATAAGCTGTGATAAATCAAGTCTTCTCAAATTTCAGTGTGCATATACAGCAGGGGAACCTTGATAGTTTTGGATTTATTATGTTTCACATATGACAAGTTTATAGTTATAGTCAGTGGATCGCACTTTTGAGTAGTCATGTACTTAATGGCTGTGTTTTATAAACTAGCACAGCTACTGAGAAACTGAAATATTCTGGTGTTAGGTAGCTAATGAAAATAAAAACTCACAATTAATTTCCAAGTTTAGGGAGTGGGATATTTTTAGGATAATGTTCTTAAAGTAAATTTCCTTACTTAAGTCCTACGTGTAATTTTTAAAAACGAGGATCAGAATATTTTTAGTGATATTTATCTTGACGGTACATTAAAATAACTCAAATATCTATATAATAATTTACAACCGTTGTTGTGGAGATAGGATCTCACTACACAGTGCACGATGCCCTCAAAATTATGTAGCTGAGGCTAGTCTTAGCCTTCCAGGCGCTGGGGTTACAGATATGTGCTATTACAACCAGGCTTGGCTTATACTCTTAGTATGCAAACATAGTCTTCATATTTTTATATACCTAATGCATGCCTATTATACAATACACAAAATCATGCAAAGCTATCACAAAATTCTGTAGTAGAAACAATTTGATTTATGCCAACTGTATGTCTCACATAACTCAATTCCTTCTTTTAAGAATGAAGTCTTCAATTTCAAGTGATAATTCTATTAAAACTAGAATCAACACAGTAAAAATTCATTTTTGTAGGCAGAATAAATACAATAGTAGGAACAAAGAAAAGCATCTCATTAAGTCCTTTTCTTGTCAGTATTAATTTCAAAAGCGCTGCTGAGGCACAGGGCCTCCTGGGTTGGAAAGAAAGACTGAGCTGCTGGGATTCCGTCTAGGCCAGACCACACCCCGAACCTCTCCTTCATACACCAGAGGCTACTACTGCCCTTCCTTCCCAGGGGGAACCTAAGAGAGATACTTGACTGAATCAAGACCGAGCCTCAACCAGTTTACACACGAAAGGGACTGAAATGAGGTAACTTGGTTTGTGGCTTAGAGCAGGCTAACAGGTGCATCTTCAATGGACACATAAGAACTAAAAGCAGCATATGAAGTGACCGAGATGACGCATTGGTAGAAGAGACTACAGAATTCTAAACTCCTCTACTAGACCATATGCTGAGGGCTCTTTCTAAACAAAAGAGAAACATTTAAAAACAAGCAACAATTCAACACAGTTTTAGGACAAAATTCATTATTATTTTCACTGACAGTATTAAAATGCTGTCTCTTTGACTAAAAAATTATACATGAATGTATGTATTAGGGAAAGGAAAGGACTATGTAAGTAAAAGAATCTCATGACCATATCTCAGAGAATTACATAATAAAAATTTCCTTATAACTTCAATCACTAAAATCATGCCATTTTGGTAGATCCACACTAGGTTTGAAAAATACTTCCAAATAAGGCAAAATAAAAACTGTAGGTCATATTTTAAAAGCAAAGGGGAAATCATGGTAAAAAGTAAAAATAATTATGTTCAAACAAAATGAGTCATTCTCACTACCATCCTAATAAAAGGTCCTACAATTATAAAATCTGTAACTATAACACAAACTATAGGATATAAATTATAAATCTACATAGTATTCAAACAAAATTATATTAATAGTTGTTAAGACTATGCTAACAGGAAATTACATATTTCTTATGGTCACCATGCCACAACAGCAAGGACAATAGTAACAATAAAATATTCAGTTGACATGAAAAAAATTCTAAAAACCAAGTTAACAAAATATGTAACAATACTATGTAATTAAACATGTTCTTCTAATGCCTTAATTAAATAAAATTGAAAAGTTTTAAAGAGGTTAAAAAAAATCTCGATTTATAAATTAAAAAAAACCTAAGTTGAAATTATGTAATTTAAGAAGTAGCAATTAAAATATGACTTAATCTATAGACCTTTATAACATAGGAAAGTTAAAAACTTATTTGAACTTTAGTCTCAATTTGTTTTATGAAGATATACTTAACCCATAGAATGAATCACATGTATAGATCAGATGCCAAGTACATAATCATTAAAAAAGTATTTTGTGTGTATTTGTATGTGGTGGGATTACCAATGAAAAGAAAAAAACATGGTAAGGCCACTTAATTATATGTCTAAATGACTACCAAGTATGGGAGTGCCTATGGAGGCCAGAAGGTGGCACAAGATGCTGTGGAGCGGGAGTAGCAGGCACTTGTGAGCCACATGACATAGGCGCTGTGAACTTCTGGAAGAACAGCAAGTGCTCTTAACTGCTGAGCCACTTCTCCAGTCCCTACTCATTAAAATGCTAAGAAATTATTTTGACTACTTTCTAATTGTGTGTGTGTGTGTGTGGATGTGCATGTTGGGTACAAGTGCCTACAGAGGTTGTAGGCACTAGCACTAACTAGATCCTCTGGAGCTAAGCTGCAGGCAGGCAGTTCTGAGCAGCCCGATTTAAGTGCTGGAAATTCAACTCAGATCCTCTCTCTGAAAGAGCTCACTAATGGACCATTTTCCCAACTCCTCTTTAATTATTTTTAAAAATGTAGAATTTACTGGGACTTGACACATCAAGTTAAAAAATACTTTCTAACTTAATTTAGCACAAAAGGAGAATTTATATACTATTACACGTCCCAAATACTGAACAAAAAACAGCTCTTGGGGGCAATCAACTTTATTAGGAAAAATGACATTTAGTTTTGAGTCTAAAAGTCTTTATATTACAAAATAAAAAAAATTGTAACTGTTAAATTTGATACAAAACTTAATATTCTAACCATCTAAATTAAAAATATTCTCTATTTTTGCAGTTAATGCTGATAAAAAATAAATCCCACAATTCTGCTGATATGCCACTGTATACAAATTAAAATATTAGTGTAAGGAAGTCTAAGTTTTCATTCTGTGGGTCATGTGTATTATTTGTTTTTTCACTTTAAAATTCTTACAAGTTCCCACCATGTGCTATTTTAATATGACCAGATCCAAGGCTTATTTAATGTCCTAAGTAGCTGGAAAAGTGCTAAAGTCAGCAATAGATGCTCTTAAGGAAAATCCTAATTAATTTTCCTACTTACAGTATTTTTAACAGAAGTCTCTATGCCTATTTGGAAGATAGAATGTTAAGAAGAGCTAGAACAGAAAGCTCTAGCAATGTAATGGCTGCTATCATCCTCTGTGCAGATGAAGATCTGGACTTAGAGAAGGTTAAATAACTTAGCTAAGGTGACAGAACAGTCAGGTGGTGCCTGGCATTCGAACTCAGCCTAGTTCCAGAGTCCACATGTTTTAACTAGAACATTACTGATACCCATTACTCACTTAAGGTTTTTGGAGGATAAAAACCTACAAATCTTCACTTTTAATAAAGGCATCAGCCTTTATATTATTTATATTTATATTATTAATATTTATAAACTTTTAACAAGGAAGGGCATAGCTCTTAGGAAAAGGTAACACAGACACTGTTAGTTTCTTTACAATACACACACAAAATGAACCCAAAGCCATTACTTCAGCGTCCCTGGTGCATGTTCTAAATATGAGTATGAAGACATTTTCTGACTCCGAGCTTTACAGTGTTCACATAAACATGAGTTCTTAGGAAGCAAGTAAAGGAGGCAAATTTCTAGCGTTTAACAAGTCAACACAAAAACTGCCAAGAAGTTATGATCAAAACAGGCTTCACTTTTTTAGATCATTAAGACTTAAAAAAAAAAAGACTTAAAAAATTTAAACCTTTAAACTGTTTATTTCTAAGCATATTTTCTATCAGTAAAAGATCAGCCTTTTGGTAAATAGGTCAGGTTTTTAAAAAGCAATGGAATGTTTATGCTTCAAAGTTTTCTTTATTTTCAGCAGTAAGAATGGGTGTTTTAGTTTAGAATGGCTACTTATGTCTACAAAGTATTATGTTTATTACTAACATATGAGATGCTATATAGATTTCCAGGACTTTGGGGAAGAAAAAAATTCACTTTATTATATAGTAACTGGTACTTTATGTATACAAGTATTGGTCTGCATGTATGTATATATACCACACATGTGCCTACCACAAGGCTAGACGAAGGTGCTGGATCCCAGAAACTGGAGTTACAGATGGTTGTGAGCTACCATGTAGATACTGGGAACCAAACGTAAGTCCTCTGCAAGTTCAGCAAAAGCTCTTCATAGCTGAGCCATTTCTCCAGCCTCTTTATCTCTATTTTAGAAGGCAGTTTCAAGCTCTCATAACATAGTAGAAGATCTACCTTAGCCCAATATAGACTCAAAAACAAGAACAACACACACACACACACACACACACACACACACACACACACACACACACACACACACACAGAGTACTCCTCTACCTCTTATGCTTAAGAACCAGGAAAGGAATGACTTTATGTATTTTGAAGAACAGCTCAACTTAACGAAACATGTACTTTTGACCTTACATTTCTGAGCAATAAGCAAATGGTCAATAACTGACTAGAAGTATTACTTACAACAATGTTTTCCAACATATTTCTATGAGCCAGAGTCAAAACCACAATTTACCATGCATGTCCACACACAGAGGCAACTAAAACCAAATTTCATATAATACATATAACTATACATATTCATGGTATTATACATGACCAGATATGTGATATTCTGACAAATTTTGATAACTTAAAAAAGAAATGTAACCCACTGAGTTGATTTCATATATCACTAATAGCACCTGTAACTGTACAAAGCATTACTTATGCAGTTTGTATTACTATTACACACAGTCCACTTACAAAAATACCAAAAATGGATGTACCACTTTGTCTTAAGTTCTATATAGTTCTATATTAAAAAACAGAAGAAAAAGAGTGGGAGAAATAACAAAGGCTAGCAGGCTGACCAGTGGAAGCATAAAGATATAATAGAATACCATTAACATGTTACAAGAAATGAATGGCAGGATGGCCTCCAGCCAAATTAATATATAATCCAGTAAACTGTATTTTACTGGATATCCTGTATAAAGGTTATGTAAAAATTTCTAAAGGATGTATGTCATCCTAATGTCATTAAAATATTCTACTATAAAATATATATTTTCTTTTTACTATTTAAGGATATCTAATTTTTATGAATTTCAACTTCCCCTAAATATAATTTTTACTGAAAATAGAAGTATAATATTGCTATATAGTATTTCCTTGCCTCCTATAATTTTATAACTACTTAAGACCTACAAATTCAATTACATCACTTTTATTTTATGAGCTTATAAAACTTTTAGAAATGGCCTGGTTACAATAGTACAAAATTTTTTTAACAAGTATCATTTGTTGAAAAAATACTGTATAAATAGAAAAATAAAAGCATAATTATGATGAGATTGCTTATTTTCAGCATTAGTGCTTCACATATGGCAGCAAAAATTCTTTTTTTGCAGAAATGTTTAAAGACTATTATATTTAGCCTTTACTGAATATAGTTTATTTATAGTTAAAAGTTAAAATACCTTTCAAGTTAGTCCACCATTTCTATACTGGTTAAACTACATAAGAATGAATTATCAGAGTAGCATCACTATGTACAAAACATGATTTTTTTTCCTTTAGAAGAAAGGAAATTTGTTTATGTGTACTTAGGAATACATGCAAACGGACATAAAGAAAAGAGATATATGTATATATACTTGATTAAACTTTATCTACAAAAGTTAGTATAGGTTTAACTAAAAATACCAAGGTTTATGAGAGATAAAGAGGTTTAAAAAAATAACATTTTGCCTACATCTGTACTTTAAAGAAAAACACATTGTTAGAAAAAGTCATTAAATACATCTTGTAGTTTCTTGAAATCCAGCCATTCTCACAAGGAATGGAGCTAAAACAAAAAATTAAACGGAAAAACTTGGTGACAATATTGAAACATTTACCTGAAATTCCGGCACAGCAGGTGACTTTGTGACAGTTTTCCTCTTCTTTGTGATTGCTTTTTTAGATATGGATTTTTTTCCTTTCAAGATTAAAAGAGAAAAACTTCATAATGCTGTTTACGGCACCTTGTTAACAGAAACCAAATTACATAGAGCCTTGAAAGTTAAACTTTAACTAACAGATGGTTGCTAGAAGCCAAATGAAAATCATGAATCAAACAAGCCTCAGTGAAAGCAAATGTTAAACTGTAACTGCCCGTAACAGACACGTAACAATGCTGCCTATTTATATAAGAACCAAAATGATTGTAGTGCTCATGGTGATGCATAAACAGTTGAGTTTATTAAAAGGAATAGGCATAAACGCCACAAAACTACTGCTTAGTTAAAAATCTACATTCACAGCTTATGTAAGACTACACAGAAAAAGAGTCTTACCTGAACAGTGACTTCTGCAGTTAGGAACCTGGGGAACCATTTTATCTAAAGATTATGGGCTGCTCAACCAAAAGTGGAAACCCCTTAGTGACATTAGGATGCCACCCTGCACTTGTCTAATGGTCTGGTCTTGGCTGTATTTAATAACCAAACTTTAAAAAGTATAGTTAGCATATCCTTTTAATGTGCAATTAGTACTTTGTACATTCAGAAATCATAAGGAAAAATATACCTCATCCCTAAAGAATACAATTTCTAGAATACATCTCAAGTATTTATCTACTTCTTTGCATTTAACTTCACAAAATGAAACATACACACAGTTTTGGCAAGGAACATGCTAAAATGCATTTTTCCTAATTTTAATATTATTTTAATATTAATATTGAGGATCTCACACTGTAACCAAGGCTGGCCTCAAATATACAAGCTACCACATCTCCTTGTATGTAATTATCAAATAACAAATTTATTTAATGGTGGGCTGGAGAAATGGCTCAGAGGTTTTAAAAGCACTGGCTACTCTTCCAGAGGACCTGGAGTTTATTCCCAGAAATCCCATATAGTGGCTTATAACTCTACTGCCATGAGATCATTGTCTTCTGGCCTTCATAGACACTGCATACACATGGTATACAGACATACATGCAGGTAAAACATGCATACACATAATAAAAATAAATAAATACTTACTAAATGTGCAACAAATGCTATATACATGACACTAGTTTATGAGGACCGTAAAGACTAAATTCTTAGTGTCTGTAAAACAGAGCTAACTCAAGGAGTTTTTGAAATCTTAATGCCAAGATTAATGTCTTTTATTAATGTCTTTTCTTAATGTCAAGAAAATGTCTTTTCTGTTTATCATTTTAAAGTGTTTTAGATTTTCTTTTTTTTTAGATTTATTTATTATATGTAAGTACACTGTAGCTGTCCTCAGATACTCCAGAAGAGGGCATCAGATTTCGTTACAGATGGTGTGAGCCACCATGTGGTTGCTGGGAATTGAACTCAGGACCTCTAGAAGTACAGTCAGTGCTCTTAACCGCTGAGCCATCTCCCCAGCCTCTCTTTCTTTTTTCCTTTTTTTCTTAAATTTATTTTATGTATGAGTACACATGGATCCCATTACAGTGGTTGTGAGCCACCATTATATATGGTCGTTGGGAATTGAACTCAGGACCTCTAGAAGAGCAGTCAGTGCTCTTAACAAGGTTCATAGGAAAATATTTGCTAAGTAAAAGTAAATTTGCCTTACATTTTATGGGAAGGCATTTAAAACACAATTTGAACAAAAGGAAATGCTCTCTCAATCCTTTCTTTTACTGCTCTATCAGGCTTGCTTATTTGTTTAGATAATGTCTCTTGTAGCCCAGAATAGCTTGAAATCTGAGTCCAAGATGACCTTGAGTTTCTGATCCTCCTGCCTCCAACTGCTGAATTATAAGCATATACCATTATTTTTAAAAAGTGATTTATATAGTGTGCACATGTGTTCATCTATGTGGGTAGTCATGTGCCACAGCAGCCTTATGGGGGTCAGAGAACAACCAGCATGTAGGTTCTAGCACCTCTCTGATTCTTTCCTCCACAATGGAGATTCTGGATATTGAACTCAATGATCAGACTTGGTAGCAAGTATCTTTAACTGATATGATGACCCATCTCACCAAGCCCTGCAAATCTTACTTTTTAATCTTTTTTCCTTGCTTCTTCATAGCTTTTGTTATTTCCTAGGTTCCCTGCTATTATCATTATTTTTTTTTACATTAAGTCTATCATGGTGCTAAATTTCTGATGATAGAAATTACATACTATCGATCATACAATGCATAGCTTCCAATAAATTATCCTTAAATACTAGACCCAATTTTTCATCAGAACTTTTGACAGTACAGTGGTAGGGAACAACAGAGGCAAGGTATTTCTTAGTGGTCTTGTTCATCAACTTGTGTCCATCCTGCATTAAAGACCACCCTGAAATTACAATGAGTAATGAATACTTTTTTTCAGCACTGGGTAATTGAACCCAAGGGCACAATGCTTCTTCTGAACACTTTCCACTGAGTTCTACCCCTAGTCCTTCTTTATTTAGAGCGGTCTTGGTAAACTGCACAGGCTGCTCTTGAACATGAGATCCTACGGCCCCATCCTCTGTAGCACCTGCAAGTAAAACTTACTTAACAGTGGACACAGGGGGACTAACATTTATAGTGATTATAAGAGGACTAATTTATCTGGTTTATCTGGAACCTACTATAGGACATATTTACTAAAAATGATTTTATATAAATGATTTCTCAAAACAAAGGTTGAAGTAGGAAATAACCAAAATGTTACTAGAGATAACTAAAGATCAAAAGGACTAGTTAACTTACTCAAGTTCCAGTAAGTAAGGACCACACCCAGGGATTCTAACTCCAAAGTCCAAGTTCCTTACACTATGTAATTCTATTTCACACACTCCATGCTTTTCCTCTCAAAGCCTCACATCACCCGGGCCCAAAAAACCCAAATGTAATCTACACCTAAACTTGTGTGTGAATCAGAAATCAGTTTAAAAGATAAGCAGAATTAAAAAAAATTGATGCTTAGATGTGCGAAGTTATTTTGTAGTTGAAAAACATATAAGAATATCTTAGTGGGGCTGGAGAGATGGCTCAGCGGTTAAGAGCACTGACTGCTCTTCCAAAGGTCCTGAGTTCAAATCCCAGCAACCATATGGTGGCTCACAACCATCTGTAATGTGATCTGATGCCCTCTTCTGAAGACAGCTACAGTGTACTTAGATATAATAATAAATAAATCTTAAAAAAAAGAATATCTTAGCAATCCTAACAAAAAAACAATTTGTAACTAATGCTACAAGAGTATTCCTAATGAAGCTTTCTAAAACACCAGGTTCAGAACAACTTAAAACTCATATTCTACCTAAAAGAAAATTATAACTAAAGATACATTATCCTTTAACGGAAGCACAATGACTTGTCCTTTATAAAACTGGAACTAGAAATTCAGTTCTCCTTTCTTTCATTCTATTCCTTATCTTTCTTCCTGCCCTTCACCTGTTTTTCCATGTCTTCATCCCTAAGCTCAGTGGGCTACTCAAAGACTTTTTTTTTTTTTAAGTTTTTTTGAGACAGGGTTTCTCTGTGTAGCCCTGGCTGTCCTGGAACTCACTCTGGAGACCAGGCTGGCCTCGAACTCAGAAATTAGCCTGCCTCTGCCTCCCAAGTGCTGGGATTAAAGGCGTGCACCAGCACATCTGCCTCAAAGACTTTTAACAATTCTTTCTGGACCTAACCTTTCTGTGGTTTAAAATACTCCCATTTGTTTTTCAGTTAATGAATATTATTAAGTAGATGGGTAAAAAGGCTTAAGTTACTGTTAAAGTAAAAAAACCAAACCCACAAGGACATTGTATATGGGTGGTGCTTGGGATATCAAGCCACAGAAATGGAGTTTAATTTGTGTCTACACATACACGTCTTAGGCTAATATTAATCTGTAGAAGTTCCTGGACTGCTGTAAGTAAACAATTTGATCTTAGTAATTGATTTTCATATTATTCTCCTTGCTTATAAAAATGATCATTTAATGGCAATTCTTTTACTAATCACACAATATGACTCTTAAATATCCAATTATTTTTCTCTTTAACTTAGTGGTACATGTTAGTTCTGAGGAAAAAAATAGAAGAAACTGAAAAATAAAAATTAGATGCCAAGTTCTGCTACTTTCTGTATACCGCTCTCTTTTTTAAAAAAAAAAAAAAGATTTATTTTGAATGTCTGAGTACATTGTCACAGTCAGATCCCATTACAGATGGTTGTGAGTCACCATGTGGTTGCTAGGAATTGAACTCAAGACCCCTGCAAGAGTAGTCAGTGCTCTTAACTGCTGAGCCATCTCTCCAGCCCATGAACACTTACCTCTCTTAAGAGGACATTCTTCCTGCCAGTGCAATAGAAAAGGTACATGGCACTGTTTATTTGTATTTAAGTTCCTCTTCACAGCCATCTTCCAGCTCTTCATTTAAACTCTACCAGCTTCTTTTCAGGCCTATTTAATGGCACCCTAATTATCTTTTCACATTTTTTTTCTCTGAATCCTGCTATTTATTAGCTGTTTAACACCGGGCAAGTAAATAGACCTTCCTGTTCCTAATGTTAAAGAATGTCTATAGAATCTTGGGGCTGGAAGATGGCTCAGCAGTTAAGACCACTTGCTACTATCATGGAGGTGCAGGGTTGAGTTCTCAGCACCCACATAATAGCTCCCAATCCTCTTCAAGTCCAGTTCCAGTGGATCTAACACCTCTTCTGGCTTCCTCCAGCACAGGTACTCATGTGATGTGTGGTGATAAAAGCAGGCAGAACACTTGCATACATAACATAAAAACAACAGTAGCCATCTACTTTTGGAATGTTTATGAGTAAGTGAAATAATATATAAGGCTAATAGTGTTACATGAATATTAATTCTGCTGAGGAAAAAATAGGAGGGACTGAAAAATGGCATGGGTTTGAGGATGGAGTAGCTTTATGGTTGAACACATGCCTGGTATATGCATAAAGACCTGGATTTCATTCCCAGCACTGCAAAGTTATAAAAAATAAACTGATAAGACAGAGAATTCTTTCACTTGTAGTCTCTAGTTGGTATTCTAAAAATATGTTCCACGAAGACACATAGTTAGAGTCTAGGTGCTATCAATAGAGAATTCTACAAACTTCTCACAAATATGGCCCTGGGAGGTAACCAAATATTATGAATTATATTATTTTTCAGGTGTTTTCTATAAATTGTTTTTTATATATCTGACACATCTTATATCAATCTCATTCATTTGCTCTTTGGATATTGATTCAATTTTTTTAAAATTAGTATCGGATGACTAACAAGAGGTCTCTCCCAAAAGACATACTCTCAAATGGCTTCTAACACTTCAACTTTTAAGCTTTTATTGTGCTATTTTTTCCAACTTGATTAATTATAACTATGCTTTTGCTCATGATATTAATCATTTTTAAACGATTTAAACATACTTATTCTTCAAAGTCCTTTATTCTTTGTGAAATCTTCCCATTGGCATACAATGAATGAGTTTCCTATTTTTATTGTATGGTCTTATTAAATTGAAAAGGCTGTTTAATCAGTTTTAATTTCAGATTTATTTACTCTTATAAGTTTTTGTCTGCATGTATACTATGTATACTACAGTGTTCCTGGTGCAGCAAAGTCCAGCAGAGTCTCAGATCCCTTGAAAGTGAAGTTGCAGATGGCTGTGAGCGCCTTGTGGGTGCTAGGAACTGAACTCAGGTTCTCTGCAAGAATAGCAAGTATTCTTAATAGCTGAGCCATCTCCACAGACCCGTATTTACCAGCTTTGAACTTAATTTTCTTTTTCTTTTTCTTTTTTTTTAAGTTAGCAAGGCATGGTAGCCAGGCCTTTAATTCCAGTAATTGGTAGGCAAAGGTAGGTAGATCTCTTTGAGTTCAAGGCATGCCTGGGCTACACAGACAAGCTAGAGCCATAGTGAGACCCTGTGTCAAAGAAACACACACACACACACACACACACACACACACACACACCCCATTTTGAGTCCCAGGAATGAACTCATGGCATCAGGCTTGGCAGGAAGAGCCTTCACTCAACTGGGCCATCTTGCTGGCCATAGTTTCTTAACCTATAAGGAAATAAGACTGCTCGGCCTTATCTAGTTAGATCAGTTTAGAGATATTACAAAATGACCTGCTTGAAAAAAATGACTATTGAGGGAGAAAACTCCTTTAAACTAAGTGGATAACTTAAGATAGGTCTTTTATTACTGTGAATGCATCTTTATACTTTAAGTTAATTTGAACTATTTGTTTCACACAATTTGTAACAATACTAAAACAGCCAAAATGTCTACCAAGGAGGGTAGATCATTAACTACAAAATGTGGAATTCTCAACAGTCATTTAAAATGATGCAGGAAAGATCTATCTATAGCAAACAGGTGTTCAAGTATTCTGTAAGGTGAGAATAATGGGAAGTATAAAAAGTAGGTTTACTTTGATCCTATTAAAAATATGTGTTAAAACAATATAAAAGATACAAAGGAGATGGAGAGATGGTTCAGAGGTTAAGAGCACTGGCTGCTTTTCCATGGGTCTAGAGTTCAATTCCCATCAACCTCATGGTGGCTCATGACTATCTATAAAGAGTTCTGATGCCCTCTTCTGTTGTGCAGACATATATGCAGATACAACGCTGTATACATAATAAATGAATGTTTGAAAAGATACATAGTAAGAGGCTAATATTAGATCTGGGGAAATCATATATGTTCATTTATCAAAGATTTATTTATTCTTTCCTTTTTTCTTTTTCTTTTGATTTTTCAAGACAGGCCATCTCTGTGTAGCCCTGACTGTCCTGCAACCCACTCTGCAGACCAGGCTGCCTACAGATTCACTTGCCTCTGCTACTGAGAGCTGGGAGGCTCTACCACCATTTGGCTTATTTAACAGATTCTTAAACACGGTGCTAAGTGCTAGGGATGCAAAACCAGAAACCGTTCAGTCCTCAAGAATGTTAGAGTAGCTAAGGGAGACACTCACCAAAATATTGTAGGAACAAATGTCACTATTTAGTTAATTACTATAAAGAAATGCCTAGTGTTCTAATTATGTACAAAAGAGAACTTAGAAAATAATGGGACATTTCCTTAAGGAAATGATAAAAGAATAAGGTAATAAGGAATCTTTTTTTAAAAAAAGTGATTTTTACTTAATAGTAGATGGAAAATGCACTGCTTTTGCATTTACTAATAGCAAAAGTAATTTTAGAAAGACTCTGCCATGGCTGGTGAGATGGCTCAGTGGTTAACAGCTCTAGCTATTCTTCCAGAGGATCCTCATTCAATTCCCAGAACACACATGGCAGCTCACAATTGTCTGTCACTCCAATTCCAGGGGTATCTGGCACCTTCATACAGACATACATACAGAGAAAAATCAATGCACATTAAAAAAAAAAAAAAGGAGTAGAATCTGTCTTTTTTTTTTTTAAAAAAAACTTTAGTTATTTTTTCCTCTGAAAAAATTATTTCTATTTAGTGTTACATATGTGTGTGTGCGTACATGTATGTGTGTGTGTGTTTTTACAGTTGATCAGTTATGACTGGATAATCGATCAGTGGAGGTGAGCATGAGGTTCATCTCTGAAAAAGACTGGTTCTCCTTCTTAGCAGCAATTAATTGCCTGCAACTCTTTTTATCTAGTGATAGGGCCTTCAAAGATACTTAATGGACTGAGCAGGGTGTGTGTGTGTGTATAACAATGATAATTAAAGAAAAGGTCATGAAGTGGAAAGGGACTGGGGAGACATGGGAAAAGTGTAGAGTGGAAGTGATGTGCACGTAGTTTCTACATAATAATGTGTAAAATTCTCAAAAAGTAATAAAATAAATATAAAAATTATCTCTATTCTCAATCAGTCCTACTTGCTAGGCTTAAATGAAAGAGATAAAAGGCATTAATGATTTTAAAAATGAAACCAAAATTTAGAAAACAGAAATAAACACCTAACTCTGAAAAGCAGATAAAATGTTTAAAAATTACAAAACAGGATCACAGTGCACTAAAATTATCAAATCATTCAAATCGATTTGACTTTGTACCTTCTATTAAAAATAATCATCTCCTGTCACAATAATAAGCCTAATTAAAATTTAAAGCCTGTAATAATGAGTATGCTGTGGACCAGATAACCACATGCGGAATTTAGTCCACTCTAAGTGCACATTCATAAATCAGTCATGGATGACATAGCTTATCCCAAAGTATGCTCTATAAAGCACACGAGCTATCCATTATTTGAAAAAGTTATGTGTCAAAATACATTTGAAGAAAATATTAATCAAAATTATTTTCTTTCCTTCGAAGTTTTCCAGAACTGCTAATATAAAGGCCCTAAATCATTTATCTAAAATTTTAAGTTCAAAAAAGGGTCTGAAAATAGTTTTAAAATAATTTATATGGTTCACAAATTCATTCCTGAGCTATTACAAGCTTTTAAAAACAATTTTCACTTCATCTAACTACCCACAAGCCCTATTAGGAATGTTATTTAATACTAGTTACATGATAATATCCCCGTAAAATCTTTTTAAATTTCAAAATAAATGTGATAGGAGCTTCCCAGTATGCACTATGAACCTATACTAAAACACCGTAAGAGGAAACCTTGTCAAATCTATGACCCTTTCTAAATCAAACTCCCTTTCTAAAAAGTATGACAAAGGAAGTATTGGACTCAGTATGACAGAAACTCAACTATAAAAGGCCATGCTGCCTCAACACCTAATAAAAATGTACAAAATAAGTGGCATGACATGATGTAAAACAAATGTTTTATTTTTATAACATCTGCTAAAATACTATCACATCTCAGTTTTCACACAGTCTTCATTTAATTCTAAAGGTTTATTTCAGAGTTATTTTAAAAAATTAGGTCAATATGGACCACTTTTGAAGTTTTAGTACTAGAAGCTGGGACTGGTTTTGGTAGTAAATATTAAATTATTTCTTTAAAAATGTATGTTTATTTATTGCGTGTACCCTAACCTCCCACTTGCTTGTGTGTGTGTGTGTGTGTGTGTGTGTGTGTGTGTGTGTGCGCGCGCGCGCTTATAACAATTCAGGTCATCATGCTCAGTGGCAAAAGCTTTTGCTTGTCAACATCTCTCTGCCTTGTACTTAATCAATGATTTATTACATACATGTTACAGAACATAATGAGTTCTATCTAATTATTTAAATAACTAAAAGTTCACTCCTTCATTTGGCGATTCAGTAGCAAATTTCAGCTAATTTAGTTAGCTCTATAGCTATGAGAAGGAATGAAAATGAGACCCACAATGATGGTTGGAACCACAAATCATTTTGGTATGCAATTTTTACTAAGTTTATGTCTTATTTGTCTATCCTGCGGCAAATTTGACATAAACTTATGGCAGATAGTAGCAAAAGCAAAAGCAACAGAATCCCCCAGCCCCATAAGAAAGCAATCAATCAGCATAGAGCTTCTGTTGTTCAAATAGGCTGCTGGCAAATATATAGGGTAAATTGAGCAAAAGACACACAAATCCTCTAAGTATATGCATCATATTTTGCATTTTACTAGTTGACATAATTCTCACACTCAGTTTTTTCTAGATGTAAAAATATATTCTGAAAACAAAGTGCTAAAAATTATGTGATATGAGGAAACATTCAGACTCGAGTAAATCATATGTTACTCTAGATAAAGAAATGAGCACCTATACTTGTTTTGTCCTTAGACTGGAAGAAAAAAAATCACTTAATGTAAGTGATAAGACATCATTTATAGGAAAAGTATCGAAGTATAGTATTCATATATGTCAAATTGAGAGTTATTAAAATATACTAGTTTTTCTGTGAGTATATAAAAATCTCACCTGTTCTGGGTTTTTAAACATGTGAAATAAAGCTTGACTCTCACACACATAAGTACACATATTCACTTCATGTTATCAGCTTCCATGATGCAGAATTGAAAGACAATTTGAATTATACTTAAATATATGGCTTGCCCATTAAGTAAGCTTACCAGATTTGTGCTTCTTGTGTTTTCCTTTCTTTTTGATGATCAATAATTTATTCTGGATCTCAGGTTTGTAAGACTTGAAGGGAAGAGAATGAAGACCTTCACGCTTTCTTTGTAAATTTTCATTCAAAACATCTTTCAATTTCTTTTTTTTCTTTTTCTTCTTTTTTGCCCTCATTTTAGTTAGCTTGAGTTTCTTGTGGCTTTGCAGTGAGTGCTCTAACAATATATCCCTTACAACTTTGTGGCAGTTAATGTCTGGATGATCAATGTGACTTCCATTTATATGAATTTGGCAAGATTTCAGAGCATTTTCTTTCAATGGATTGGATTCTGTCTTTATTTTGGAAGCTTCACCATATTTTTCCTGATTTTCTATAAATCTTATTTCACCTGGACTGAGTGGCTCTCCAAAGCCAGTAACTTCTCCAGGACTTCTGGGTTTCTGCAAATTTTCTTTACAACAATCAGTTTTTTCAATTTCACAAGGCCTGTGAACTTTAATATCACAGTTGGATTTTACTTCCATTTCAAGAGTGATGTCATGATTATCAAAGTTCATTTTAGTAGGACAACAGGCTGGATCAAAATCAATTTCTTGCTCTTTCTTGAAAGCCAAGGGCAGGCCTTCTTTAGTACATCTGTGTTCTCCGTTACTTGTATTAGCATAGTCACACTTGAATTTCTCCAGTTTAATCCGAGGTACTCTTTTTACTTTAATGGGTGGAACTGGAAATTCTGGGGCCTGAAAGGGTCTTTGTTTATAAATCCGCACATCTGCACCACAGAACTGTGGAAAATGTACATAAGCATTCTCCAGATAATCATAACCAAGGATAACTTCCCTGCACTCATGAATAGGCTGCCCAAGCACAGCATCTTGAACTTCTTTCTGTGTTTCATACACAAAGTCACAAAGTCCTTTAAGCAGCCATACTTTCTGGTAGAAAGGTAGCTCGTGAAAAGGTCTTTCTTCCAATGGATTAACTTCTCCAAGAACCTTAAAGAACTGAGGACACAAGCCAAGCTTTTCAGCACAGTTATCAGGATTCTCAGTCTGTCCCACAGCAGTGTACCACTGCTGCACTTTCTGTCTCAGCACTGCTTCCCAAGTCCTGTAAGGCAAAGTAGGTCTTCGATGTAAGGTAGGTCTGCGATGGGGAGGGCTTAGTAGAGAAGTCATTATTTTAGAGAGAAAGGCATTACACTGAGGCATCAGAAGACAGCGCTCCAGTTCATAAAAGACAATTTCTGGCAAGTTTAGAATCTGTTGGGCTAAACAAAGGAAATGGCCAATGGCTGGAATTTCCCACATGTTCTCCATGCAGGCTGGAGCTGCCTGAGCAAGGAGCTTTCTTTCCCACTCTTCTACTTCCTTTTGACAAGCTTCTTCTGCTTCTTTTCTTTCTTGCTCCCGAAGCCTAAACAGAATTGAATACTACTATTACTTAAAGACAGTAGCACATAACACTGAAATGTAAAGTTACACTTATCTTCAGTCATTAAGACATCTGTTCTACTTTTCCACATCAGTAAAATGTGCCCCATTAAAAGTATGCTGTCCCTCAATTCCCCTAAGGAGAGACATATAGCCCTGTATTCTCAGTTTTACTAAAGGAAAACTATCACTAAGACCATCTCTAGGGTGAAACTTCATCTTACAATGTGAATTTTGAGTGCAGTTATTTCTATACTATGACCTGATATAAAAGCAAAAAAAGCTTATATTTTTACCCCACTATTTCATTTCTAAAAATTTACAGTAATGGGACTGTGTGACTATAAACAGTTTATTGAGTGTCTGTCTAGTATGTAATGAGTTTGATCCCCATTACTATATAAAAACTGACGCTTTAGGCCATTCTTCGCTATACAATGAGTATAAAACCAACCTGGAATATGAGAAATACTGCCTCAAAAAAAAAAAGAGAAAGATTATAGTAAATAAAAACAACAACAACAATAAAAATAATTTAAGCAAAAAGTTATATGCTTGTTATTGTTACATGGAGCTTCATTAGAAGAAAAGGACTATAAGGAAACTGTAGGAGATATTAGTAAAGAGCCTGCTGCATAGGCATGAGGTTGTAGGTTTAGATTCTAGCACCCATGCAAAGGCTGGGAACAGTGATATGCATTGTGAGTGCAGGGTGAGTGGTACAAAGTGGTATAGACAGACGGATACAAGGAGTTAACTAACCTGACAGTCCTGACAGAGTTAGGGAAAGGCATCCGATGTTGAATCTGGGTCTCTACACACACACATTTGCAAACACCCACTCATAGACACATGTGCACACACCACAAACACACAAAATAGTACATTACTAGCCTATATATAAAATGAGCCAAGATGCCTATCACAGATAGGAATATAAGGAAAGATGAGGTAACATACATGGCATATTACTTACTTAGTCATTAAAGAAATTAAATTCTGTTATTAGCAATACGGATGGAACTGAAAATTATTATGTAAGTGAAATAAACCATAATCACATGACAAAGGTTACAAGTTTTCACTCATTTGTAGCAACTAAAAAGTCAATCTAATGGAAGAACCAAGAGAAACAATGATCACAAGAGACCAGCAAAAAGGACTGTAAAAAGCTGCCAGAAAATACCAGAACACCGGAAGGAAGAATTTATTCTGGGTTTCAGCAACTATAATCTTTTAAGATAAATATAGAGTAAAAAACCTACATTAACAAATATCAGGAGTTTCTTTTATAAGACTAACCCTATTTTATGGTTTTGGTTAAGAGTTAACACTATTATCCCACTTATATTAAAAATGTAATCAGTTATTCTTATTTTATAGACTTAGTTAATTAAGTAAGATTTTATACAGATACCTCCATTAGTGGTTTAGTATGTGCATGCATTTGGCCACTCAAACAATGTTAAGTATTATTAACAAGATTCAGCTATTGATGGCTAGCAAGATGGCTCAGAGGATCAAGCCACTTGTTGCCAAATCTGATGTCCTAAACTTGACCTCCAGGACAGAAGGAAAGATTCAGCTCCCACAGGTTGCCTTCTGACTTTCAAATACATGCTATATGCAGGTATAGAAGAAAACACAAACATATCAAACAATTTTAAAAATTCATGATACTATATCTCAAAAAATAAAACATAACAAACGAAACAAACAAAAGGCTATTTCTTATAAAATATCTTTACAGCCTTCTGTTTTCCATCTGTGCCTGGAGCTGACCCTGTGCCTCAGCTCTCTATACCCACATCCTGCTGGGAGAGAGCTGGTCACCCAGGAGTGCTGACACACCTGAGAGCACAGGTGAGACCACCACTTCTGCTCAAATTCCTGGCCCAAGAGGGACCTGCCCAGAGCCATAAGGACACAGGAAACAAGGATCAGCCCAGGACAGGATCCTTCCGGATTCCCTCTGCACCCCAGAGCAGAACCCTGTGTCACAGCTCTCCATACCCAAATTCCACCTGAAGAGAGCTGGTCTCCCAGAGGTGCTGACACAGGCTTACAAGAGGGACAAGCCACAGCCAGAGACAGTAAGACCAGCTAACACCACAGATAACCAGATGGCGAGAGGCAAGTGCAAGAACATAAGAACAGAAACCAAGGCTACTTGGCATTATCAGGACCCAGTTCTCCCATCACAGCGAGCACTGGATTCCCCAACACACCAGAAAAGCAAGAACTGATTTAAAATCATATCTTATGATGATGATAGAAGACTTTAAGAAGGACATAAATAACTCCCTTAAAGAAATACAGGAGAACACAAGTAAAGAGCTAGAAGACCTTAAAGAGGGAACACAAAACTCCCTTAAAGAATTACAAGAAAATATAATCAAACAGGTGAAGGAATTGAACAAAACCATCCAGGATCTAAAAATGGAAGTAAAAACAATAAAGAAATCATAAAGAGAGACTACCCTGGAGATAGAAAACCTAGGAAAGAGATCAGGAGTCATAGATGAAGCATCACCAACAGAATACAAGAGAAAGAAGAGAGAATCTCAGGTGCGGAAGATACCATAGAAAACATTGACACAAAAGTCAAAGAAAAGGCAAAAAGCAAAAAGCTCCTAACCCAAAACATCCAGGAAATCCAGGACAGAATGAAAAGACTAAACATAAGGATAATAGTTATAGAAGAGAGTGAAGATTCCCAACTTAAAGGGCCAGTAAATTTCTTCAACAAAATTATAGAAGAAAACTTCCCTAACCTAAAGAAAAAGATGCCCATAAACATATAAGAAGCCTACAGAACTCCAAATAGACTGGACCAGAAAAGAAATTCCTCTTATCACATAATAATCAAAACACCAAATGCACAAAACAAAGAGAGAATATTAAAAGCTGTAAGGGGAAAAGGTCAAATAACATATAAAGGCAGACCTATTAGAATTACACCAGTCTTCTCACCAGAGACTATGAAAGCTAGAAGATCCTGGGCAGATGTTATACACACCCTAAGAGAACACAAATGACAGCCCAGGATACTATATCCAGCAAAACTCTCTCAATTACCATAGATGGAGAAACCAAGATATTCCATGACAAAACCAAATTTACACAATATCTCTCCAAATATTCAGCCCTACAAAGGATAACAGACGGAAAACGACAAGACAAGGAGGGAAACTACACCCTAGAAAAAGCAAGAAGGTAATCTTTCAACAAACCTAAAAGAAGATAACCACACAAACATAATTCCACCTCTAACAACAAAAATAACAAGAGGCAACAATCACTTTTCCTTAATATCTCTTAATATCAATGGACTCAGTTCCCCAGGAAAAAGGTATAGACTAACAGACTGGATATGTAAACAGGACCCAGCATCTTGCTGCATACAGTAAACAAATCTCAGTGACAAAGATACTACCTCAGAGTAAAGGGCTGGAAAACAATTTTCCAAGCAAATGGTCCCACAAAACAAGCTGAAGTCACCATTCTAATATTGAATAAAATGGACTTTCAACCAAAAGTTATCAAAAAAGATAAGGAAGGACGTTTGATATTCCTCAAAGGAAAAAACTACCGCACCTATTACAATGATAGTGGGAGACTTCAACACCCCACTCTCATTAATAGACAGATCATGGAAACAGAAATTAAAAAGAGACACAATGAAACTAACAGAAGTTATGAATCAAATGGATTTAACAAATATCTATAGAACATTTCATCCTAAAACAAAAGAATGTATCTTCTCAGTACCTCATGGTACCTTCTCCAAAACTGACCACATAATTGGTCACAAAACAGGCTTCAATGGATACAAGAACTCGGAAATAATCTCATGCAGCCTATCAGACCACCACGGACTAAGGCTGGTCTTCAATAACAACAAAAACAATAGAAAGCCCACATACACATGAAAGCTGAACAATGCTCTACTCAATGATAACTTGGTCAAGGAAGAAATAAAAAAGAAATGAAAACATTTTGGAATTCAATGAAAATGAAGGCACAACATACCCAAACTTAGGGAACACAATGAAAGCAGTGCTAAGAGGAAAACTCATAGCTATGAGTGCATCCAAAAAGAAACTGGAGCATACACTATCAGCTTGAAAGCACACCTGAAAGCTCTAAAACAAAAAGAAACCAATACACTCAAGAGGAGTGGACAGCAGAAAATAAACAAACTCAGGGATGAAATCAACCAAGTAGAAACAAAAAGAACTATACAAAGAATCAACAAAACCAGGAGCTGGTTCATTGAGAAAATCAACAAGACAGATAAACCCTTAGCCAGGTTAACCAGAGGGCACAGAGACAATCTACAAATTAACAAAACCAGAAATGCAAAGGGAGACATAACACCATAAACTGAGGAAATTAAAAAAAATCATCAGATCTTACTACAAAAGCCTATATTCAACAAAACTGGAAAATCTGGATGAAATGGACAATTTTATAGACAGATATCAAGTACCAAAGTTAAGTCAGGATCAGATAAACCATCTAAAAAGTCCAGTAACCCCTAAAGAAATAGAAGCAGTCATTAAAAGTCTCCCAACCAGGACCAGATGGGTTTAGTGCAGAATTCTACCAGACCTTCAAAGAAGACCTAATACCAATACTCTTCAAACTATTTCACAAAATAGAAACAGAAGGAACATTACCCAATTTGTTCTATTAAGCCACAGTTATGCTGACACCAAAACCACACAGAGACCCAACAAAGAAAGAGAACTTCAGATCAATTTCCCTTATGAATATTGATGCAAAAATACTTAATAAAATTCTCAAAAACCACTACCCTCCCTTCCATCCCTCCCACCCCTTCTGCCTAGTCTTTGCTGCTGGGGCAGACTCCTAGTTGGTCTGCTCCCCTGAAGACTCCATATCCCAATATATCCCAGAGGACCCACTGCACTCAGAGCAGCTGAGGATCCATTGCTCTCAGAGAAGTTGAGCATCAGCTGCACTCAGGTCAGTTGTTCACCAGCTTGACTGCTCCACAGTCTGAAGGTCTCCCAGAAGATCTATTGCAGCCAGAGCAACAGATCAGCAGCTTCTCTGTCCCTGTGAAGAGCCCCCAGTAGGAAGGCCCCACAGGTGATCTGATACAGTCAGGGCCGCAAGTCTACCAGGAGACCAGAAGCAACCCAGGGACAAAAGGGGCAGACTCCATACAGTCACCCAGATCAACAAACACCAGGGATATCCAGATGTCAAAAGGGAAGTGCAAGACCATAAGCAACAGAAGCCAAAATACGTGGGCATCATCAGAACCCAGTTCTCCCACCACACCAAGCCCCGAATACACCAACACACCTGAAAATCAGGAATCTGTCCTAAAATCTTATCTCATGAACATAATAGAGTCCTTTAAAGAGAATATCAATAACTCACTGAAAGAAATACAGGAAAACACAGGTAAACAGGTGAAGGAATTGAACAAAGTGATCCAAGACCTAGAAGTGGAAGTAGAAACAATAAAGAAAACATGAATGGGGGCAAACCTGGAAATGGAAAGCCTAGGAAAGAGGTCAGGAATTACAGATGTAAATATTACCAACAGAATACAGGAGATGGAAGAGAGAATCTTAGGTGTAGAAGATATATATGGTAAAAGAGATTGACACAACTGTCAAAGAAAATACAAAACATAAAAAACTCCTAACCCAAAGCATCCAGGAAACTCAGGACATAATGAAAAGAACAAATCTAAGAATAATCAGAATAGAGGAGAACGAAGATTCCCAGCTCAAAGGACCTGAAAATGTCTTCAACAAAATCATAGAAGAAAACTTCTCCAACCTAAAGAAAGAGATAGACATAAAGGTACAAGAACACCAAATAAATGGGACCGGAAAAGAAAATCTTCTTGTCACATTATAATTAAAACACTAAATGCACAGAGCCAAGAAAGAATAGTAAAAGCTGCAGGGGGAAAAGGCCAAGTAACACACAAAGGTAGACCTATCAGAATTACACTAGACTTCTTTTTTTTTTTTTTGCAGTATATTTAGAAATATTTATTCTCTGAATGCAGAAAAACATGTATAATGCATTCTATGCATTTATTTGTTTTGAGACATCATCGGATTTTTTTTTTAATTAGGTATTTTCCTCGTTTACATTTTCAATGCTATCCCAAAGGTCCCCCATACCCACCCCCCCTACACTAGACTTCTTAACAGAGACTATGAAAGCCAGAAGAGCCTCGTCAGAGGTCATGCAGACGCTAAGAGAACACAAGTGTCAGCCCAAGCTACTATACATACCCAGGAAAACTCTCAATCAACATAGATGGAGAAAACAAAAAATTCCAGGACAAAACCAAATTCAAATATTATCTATCTACCAGCCTTACAGAGGATCCTGGAAGGAAAATTACAACACAAGGAAGATACCTGCACCAAAGAAAGGACAAGATATTAAGCATCTCACAACAAAGTCAAAAGCACATAAAACCACCTACAAAAACAAACATGTCAGGAACCAACAGTCATCTCTCTTTAATATTCCTTTGCTGCAGACCCTCTGGGTCTATTTGTCTGCTTAGAATGGGTCTCTAGTTGCAGATGGGCAAGGAGTCGGCGAATGACAGACAGACGCAACACAAGAGGTTGTGTAGAATCTGAATGTAATTTTTCAAATTGAGCACCCAACTTTTTATACAGAAAAAAATAGGGAAGTTAGGTGACACATCAGCAAGGTACAAATGAGGTTACCGGATGCTTAATGACTTACACAAAACAGTGGAATGTAAACACAAAGACTGGCAGGAACTGGGCAATAAAACAACTGAGACAAAGTTAGATCTATCTAAGGTCAGCCATAGTCTTAGAAGCCAGGTGTGAGGTCTTTACACTCCTAGGGCAAGGACTTTCACACCCAAGTCATGGTTCTAATTAGGGAGTTCTGCTCTAGCTAACCATCTCATGAATAATGCAATACTCTAAAACCACAGCCCGATCTACTTCCTAAACCATTGTAAATTCCTGTATATGGGAGAGACTTGGCTTTTATTCTAAGTGATAGTGTAATACTAGAGGCAATTCTGAATGTCACTGAATAGGCAACATTCTTACTGAATTCCAAGCCCATGGTCAGCTCAAGGACTTTCTAGGACATTGGAACACTGGCGAAGGCTTAGCTATGTCAGAATTCAATCTTAAAAGGCACTTGTAATAAAATAATACTAAAAGAGAGCACGTGGAGCCATACATCAGACTAATGTGGGGATAGGGTATGAGTATATGGGTTATGAGAACGTCAAAGTTCCAGGAGGTGAGTTTCCGTGAAACTCTTTGCCTCATGAGTGCTTCCAGGCCTCTTGGCCTGCCAAGCAGACTTCACTGGAGCATGCGTAGCATTTCTTAATATTAATGGATCCAACTCATCTATAAAAAGACATAAGCTAACAGACTGGACACACAAACAAGATTCAGCATTTTGCTGCATACAAGAAACACACCTCAACAACAAAACCAGGCACTATCTCAGAGTAAAAGGATGGAAAAAGGTCTTCCAAGCAAATGGTCCAAGGAAACAAGCAGGAATTAACATCCTAATATCCAATAAAATAGACTTTCAACCAAAAGTTATCAAGTGTGATGAAGAAGGACACTTCATATTCATCAAGGGGAAACTCCACTAAGAGAAAGTCTCACTTCTGAACATACATGCTCCAAATGCAAGAGCACCCAAATTCATAAAAGAAACTTTACTAAAACTCAAAACTCACATTGAACCCCACACAATAATAGTGGGAGATTTTAACACCACACTCACCAATGGCTAGGTCATTGAAATAGAAACTAAACAGAGACACAGTGAAACTAAGAGAGGTTATGAACCAAATGGATTTAACAGATATCTACAGAACAGTTTACCCTAAAAGAATACACCTTCTTCTCTGTACCTCATGGTACCTTCTCCATAACTGACCATATAATTGGTCACAAAATAATGCTCAATAAATACAAGAAGAGTGAAATAATACTATGCATACTATCAGATGACCATGGCCTAAGGCTGGTCTTCAATAACAGCAAAAACTACAGAAAGCCCACATACATGTGGAAACTGAACAACTGTTTACTCACTGATAACTTGGCTAGGGAAGAAATAAAGAAAAAAATTAAAGACTTCCTGGAATTTAATGAAAATGTTGACACATCATACCCAAATCTATGGGATACAATGAAAGCAGTGCTAAGTGGAAAGTTCATAGCATTAAGTGCCCTGGTAAAGAAACAGGAGAGATCTTACACTAACAAATTAACACCTAACAGTCCTAGAACAAAAAGAAGCACACTCACCCAAGAGGAGTAGAAGGCAGGAAATGGTCAAACTCAGGTCAGAAATTAACCAAATAGAAACAAAGAAAACAATACAAAGAATCAGCAAAACCAAAAGCTGGTTCTTTGAAAGAACAACAAGATAGATAAACCCCTGGCCAAACTAACTAAAGGGCCAAGAGGCAGTATCCAAATTAATAAAATCAAAAATGAAAAGGGAGACATAACAACAGAAATGGAGAAAATTTAAAAAAAACAAACAAACATCAGATCCTACTATAAAAGTCTATACTCAACAAAACTGGAAAATCTAGATAAAATGGATAGTTTTGTAGACAGATGCCACATACCAAAGTTAAATCAAAAGCAGGCAAACTATCTAAACAGGCCCATGTCAAAGAAATAGAAGTCATTAAAAATCTCCCAACCAAAAAAAAAAAAAAAAAGCCCAGGGACAGATGGACTTAGTGTAGAATTCTACCAGACCTTCAAAGAAGACCTGATACCAATTTTCCTCAAACTATTCCATAAAAGAAACAGAAGGAACACTACCTAACTCATTTTATGAAGCCACAATTACTCTGATACCTAAACCACACAAGGACCCAACCAAAAAAGAGAACTTTAGACCAATTTCGCTTATGAATATCGATGCAAAAATACTCAATAAAATTCTTGCAAACCGAATTCAAGAACACATCAAAACCATTATTTACAATGATCAAACCTTGCACCCCAAGGATGCAAGGTTGGTTTAATATAGGAAAATCCATGAACATAATCCACCATATAAACAAACTCAAAAAAAAATCACATGACCATCTTCTCAGATGCTGAAAAAGCATTTGACAAAATATCACACCCCTTCATGTTAAAAGTACTGGAGAGATCAGGAATTCAAGGCCCATACCCAAACATAATAAAAGCAATTTACTGGAAGCCAATAATCAATATCAAATTAAATGGAGACATTCTTGAAGCAATCCTACTGAAATCAGGGACAAGACAATGATGCCCATTCTCCCCATATCTATTCAATATAGTACTCAAAGTGTTAGCTAGAACAATAAGACAACAAAAGGAGATAAAAGGGATACAAATTGGTAAAGAAGAAATAAAGGTATCACTATTTGCAGATGACATGATAGTATACATAAGCAACTCCAAAAATTCTACCAGAGAATTTCTCCAGTTGATAAACAACTTCAGCAAAGTGGCTGGATATAAAATTAACTCAAATAAATCAGTAGCCTTCCTTTATACAAAGGATAAACAGGCTCAGAAAGAAATTAGGGAAACAACTCCTTTCACAATAGCCACAAATAGTATAAAATATCTTGGGGTAACTCTAACCAAACAAGTGAAAGACCTGTATGACAATAACTTCAAGTCTCTCAAGAAATAAATCAAAGAAGATCGCAGAAAATGGAGAGATCTCCCATGCTCATGGATTGGCAGGATTAACAACAGTAAAAATGGCTATCCTACCAAAGGTAATCTATAGAGTCAATGCAATCCCCATCAAAATCCCAACACAATTCTTCAAAGACATGGAAAGAGCAATTCTCGAATTTATCTGGAAAGGCAAAAAACCCAGAATAGCGAAAACAACTTTTTTTTTTTTTTTTTTTTTTTTTTGGTTTTTTGAGACAGGGTTTCTCTGTGTAGCCTTGGCTGTCCTAGAACTCACTTTGTAGACCAGGCTGTCCTTGAACTCAGAAATCTGCCTGCCTCTGCCTCTCTAGTGCTGGGATTAAAGGCATATGCCACTCCGGCGCAAAAACAACTCTTAAGAATAAAAGACCGGCTAGGGGAATCACGATTCCTGACCTCAAGCTTTACTACAGAGCAATAGTGATAAAAACTGCATGGTACTGGTACAGAGACAGACATGTTGATCAATGGAATAGAAATGAAGATCGAGAAATAAAAAACCACACACTTACTGCCACTTGATCTTTGACAAAGACGCCAAAAATATACAATGGAAAAAAGAAAGCATCTTCAATAAATGGTGCTGATCTAACTGGCTGTCTATATGTGGAAGAATGAAAATAGACCCATATTTGTCACCTTGTACAAAACTTAAGTAAGTCCAAGTGGATCAAGGACCTCAACATAAAACCAGAAACACTGAATCTAATAGAAGAGAAAGTGGGAAAGAGCCTTGAATTCATTGGCAGAGGGGGAAACTTCCTAAACAGAACTCCAATGGCTCATGCTCTAAGATGGAGAATTGATAAATGGGACCTCATAAAACTGGAAAGCTTCTATAAGGCAAAGCACATAGTCGATAAGACAAATTGGCGACCTACTGATTGGGAAAAAAATCTTCACTAATCCCACATCTGATAGAGGGCTAATATCCAAAATATATAAAGAACTCAAGAAGTTAATCACCAAAAAAAAAAAAAAAAAAAAACAAACAACCCAATCAAAAAAATGGGGTATAGAACTAAATTGAGAATTCACAACTGAGGAATCTCAAATGGCTGAGAAGCACCTAAAGAAATGTTCAAAGTCCTTAGTGATCAGAGAAATGCAAATCAAAATGACCCTAAGAATGGCTAAGATCAAAACCTCAGGTGACAACACATGTTGGAGAGGATGTGGAGAAAGAGGAACACTCCTCCAATGCTGGTGGCATTGCAAATTGGTACAACCACTATCAACCTGGAGGCTCCTCATCTACCAGAAGACCCAGCTATACCACTCTTGGGAATATATCCAAAAGATGCCCCACCATGCCACAGGGGCACCTGTTCCATATGTTCACAGTGGCCTTATTTGTGATAGCTAGAAGATGGAAACAACCTAGATGTCCCACAACAGAAGAATGGATACAGAAAATGTGGTTCATTTACACAATGGAATACTACTCAGCTATTAAGAACAAGGACATCCTGACTTTTGCAGGCAAATGGGTGGAACTAGAAAATATCATCCTGTGTGAGGTAACTCAGACCTAAAAGGACATACATGGTATGCACTCAGTAATAAGTGGATATTAGCCAAAAGAAAAAGGAAAAAACCCATACAAAACACACAAGATACAGTCCACAGAATTCAAATGGCTCAACAAGCTGAAGTGCCCAAGTGAGGATGCCTCAGTCCCCCTTGGGAGAGAGAAGAAAGCAATCACAAGTGGGGAGAGGGGTGGGACTTGAGAGGGAATGTGGATGAGGTGGGGGAGCAGTGGCGGGTAGAGGGGAACCTGATCTGATATTGGGTGACAGAAAAGGACAGAAGCCCTGAGGGCCAACAGAAAGAATGTAAACAGGCAACCTCAGGAAATAGGAGGTTGTGGGGGGATCCCCCAGAATGCACCAGAGACCTGGGAGGTGAGAGACTCTCAGGACCTTTGATGAAATGCACTATAGTAGGGAGAGGGAACTTATAGAGCCCACCTCCAGCAGGAAGACAAGACATCAAGTGAGGGATGGGGTTGCCATCCCACAGTCACATCTTTGACCCATAATTGTTTCTGTCTGAAAGAATTACAGGGATGGAAATGGAGAGGAGCCTGAGGAAAAGAAGGTCCAGCAACAGGCCCAAAGTGGGATCCAGCTCAAGGGGTGGTCCCAAGACCTGACACTATTATTGAGGCTATGGAATGCTCACAAAAAGGAATCTATCATGACTGCCCTCTGAAAGACCCAACAAGCAGCTGTAACAGTCAGATGCAGTTATTTGCATCCAACCAATGGACAGAAGCAGCTGACCCCTGTTGTTGAATTAGGGAAGGCTGAAAGAAGCTGAGGAGAAGGGCCATTCTGTAAGAGGACCAGCAGTCTTAATTAATCTGGACCCTCAAGATCTTTCAAACACTGGACCACCAAACAGACAGCATACACCACCTGGTATAGGCCCCTAACACACATACAGTAGAGGAGTTCCGGGTCTGTGTTCATTCAGAGATGAAGCACCTAACCCTCAAGAGACTGGAGGCCCCAGGGAGTTTAGAGGTCAGGTGGGGTGGGAGGGGGCATCCATATGGAGATGGGGTGGAGTGGGGAGGAGGTGTGGGATGTGGAGCAGTCGGAGGGTGGATGGGGAGGTTTGAGGAATGGAATATAGAGTGTAAAAAATTAATTACAAATAAAATAAAAATGAAAAAAAAAACCTCTCAAAAACTAAATCCAAGAATACATCAAAACGATCATTCACCATGATCAAGTAGGCTCCATCCCAGGGATGCAGGGATGGTTCAATATATGGAAATCTATCATGTGTAATCCACTACATAAGCAAACTCAAAAGAAAAAAATCCACATGATCATTTCATTAGATGCTGAAAAGGCATTTGACAAAATTCAACAACCCTTCATGTCTTGGAAAGATCAGGAATTCAAGGCCATACCTAAACATAATAAAAGCACTATACAACAAACCAGTAGCCAACATCAAACTTGAAAGAAAACTAGAGAGAAACTTGAAGCAACCCTACTAAAATTAAGGACTAGACTCTCCCTATCTATTTAATATAGTACTTGAAGTTCTAGCTAGAGCAATTAAACAACAAAAGGTGGTCAGAGGGATACAAATTAGAAAGGAAGAAGTCAAAATATCACTATTTGCAGATGACATGATATATTATACTTAAGTGACTCTAAAAATTCCACCAGAGAATTCCTACAGATGATAAACAACTTCAGCAAAGTGACTGGATATAAAATTAACTCAAATCAGTAGCCTTCCTTTATACACATGATAAACAGGTTGAGAAAGAAATTAGGGGAATTACACCCTTTATGATAGTCACAATAATATAAAATATCTTGGTGTGATTCTAACCAAGCAAGTGAAAGATCTGTACAAGAACTTCAAGTCTCTGAAGAAAGAAATTGAAGAAGACCTCAGAAGATGGTAAGATCTCCCATGCTCATGGAGATCTTTATTATTAACAGAATAAAAATGGCCATTTTGCTGAAAGCAATCTACAGATTCAATACAATTCCCATCAAAATTCCAACTCAATTCTTCACAGAGTTAAAAAGAGCAATTCTCAAATTCATTTGGAATAACAAAAAACCCAGGATAGTGAAAACTATTCTCAACACTGAAAGAACATCTGGGGAATCACCATCCCTAACCTCAAGCTGTACTACAGAGCAATAGTGGTAAAACAAACAAACAAACAAACAAACAAACACCTGCATAGTTTTGGTACAGAGATAAGCAGGTAGATCAATGGAATAGAATTGAAGACCCAGAAATGAACTCACACACCTATGGTCACTTGATCTTTGACAAAGGAGCTAAAACCATCCAGTGGAAAGAAGACAGCATTTTCAACAAATGGTGCTGGTTCAACTATCAGTCAGCATTTTAGAATAATGCGAATTGATCCATTTTTATCTCCTTGTACAAAGCTCAAGTCTAAGTGGATCAAGAACCTCCACATAAAACCAGATACACTGAATCTAATAGAAGAGAAAGTGGGGAAAAACCTTGAACACAAGGGCACAGGGGAAATTTTCCTAAACCGAACACCAATGGCTTAAGCTCTAAGATCAAGAAAGAATTGACAAGTGCTACCTCATAAAATTGCAAAGCTTCTGTAGGACAAAATGGCAACCAACAGACTGGGAAAAGATCTTTATCAACCATACATCTGATAGAGGGCTAATACCCAATATATTCAAAGAACCCAAGAAGTTAGACTCCAGAGAACAAATAACCCTATTATGAAGGGTTGTATATTCTTGCACCAGGGAGTGGCACCATTTGGAGGTATGGCCTTGTTGGAGTATGTTTGTCACCCTGGGTGTGGGCTTAATACTCTCACCCTAGGTGCCTGAAAGTCAGTCTTCCACTAGCAGCCTTTGGATGAAGAGGTAGAATTCTCAGCTCCTCCTGCACCATGCCTGCCTGGATACCGCCATGCTCACACCTTGATGATAATGGACTGAACCTCTGAACCTGTAAGCCAGCCCCAATTAAATGTTGTTGTTTTTTTTTTTTTAATAAGACTTGCCTTGGTCATGGTATCTGTTCACAGCAGTAAAACCCTAACTAAGACACCTATCAACAAATGGGGAACAGAGCTAAACAGAGAATTCTCAACTGAGGAAACCTGAATGACTGAGAAGCACCTAAAGAAATGTTCAACATCCTTAGTCATCAGGGAAATGCAAATCAAAACGACCCTGAGATTCCACCTTAAACTAGTCAGGATGGCTAAGATTAAAACCTCAGGTAACAACACATGTTGGAGAGGATGTGGAGAAAGACGAATACTCCTCCACTGCTGGTGGGATTGCAAGCTGGTACAACCACTCTGGAAATCAGTATTGTGGTTCCTCAGAAAACTGGGCATAGTACTACCTGAGGACCTAGCTATACCACTCCTGGGCATATACCCAGAATATGCTCCAACATGCAGTAAAGACACATGCTCCATTATGTTCATAGCAGTCATATTTATAATAGCCAAAAGCTAGAAACAACACAGATATCCCTCAACAGAGGAATAGATACAGAAAATGTGGTATATTTACACAATGGAATACTACTTAGCTATTAAAAACAATGACTTCATGAAATTCACAGGCAAATGTATGGATCTAGAAAATATCATCCTAAGTGAGGTAACTCAGTCACAAAACACACACGGTATATACTCACTGATAAGTGGATATTAGACAAAGAGTGTGGAATACCCATGACACAACTCATGGACCACATGAAGCTCAAAAGGAAGGAAGACCAAGAGTAGATGTTTCAGTCCTACTTAGAAGGAGGAACAAAATAATCAAGGGAAGTAGAGCATGAGAGGAACTTGGGAGGAAGAGAGGATGGGGAGGGGAAAAAGAGGGGCAGAATCAGGTATGGGAGGAGATGTACAGAGGGACAGTAAATTGAACAGAAGTGTGTAGCAATAGGGAAATGGGAACTGAGGGAAGTAACCAGAAAGCCCCAGATGCCAGGAAAGTAAGAGCCTCCCAGGACCCCATGGGGATGACATTAGCTGAAATACCCCAGAAAGGGGAGGGAGAACCTTTTGAGACCATATCCACAGGGTAAGCAAGGCCCCCCAGTTGAGGGATGGGGTCACCCACCCATCTCCAAAATTTTAACCCAGAATTGCTCCTGTCTAAAGGCGATACAGGGACAAAGAGTCGAGCAGAGACTGAAGGAGAGGCCATCCAGAGACTGCCCCACCTAGGGATCTATCCCACATGCAGACACCAAACCAAAACACTACTGCTGATGCCAAGAAGTGCTTGCTGACAGGAGCCTGTCTCCTGAGAGGCTCTGCCAGATCCTGACCAATACAGATATGGACGCTGGCAGCCAACCATTGAACCACAGGGACCCCAATGGAGGAGTTAGGGGCAGGACTGAAGGAGCTGAAGAGGTCTTATCTGGCATCAATGGAAGGGAGGCCCTTGGTCCTGTGAAGGCTTGACGCCCCACTAGAAAGAAATGCTAGAGTGGTGAGGCAGGAGTGGGTGGGGTAGTAGGGGAGCACCCTCATAAAAGCAGGGTAAGGAGGGATGGGACAGAGAAAGGTTTGCAAAGTCTCTGTGAGCCCCTATAAGCCCTGATTACTTGATTCTGTGGACCATGTTCTCCTAGTGTCCTCAACCCTTCTGGATCCTACAATCCTTCTTACCCCTTTTCTGTGTGATTCCCCAAGCTCTAAGGGGAGGGCCCTGAACTTCTTTTTGTGCTCTCTCTACCTAATGCTGGCTGTGGTCTCTGCATCTGCTCCCATCAGTTGTCAGAGGAAACCTCTCTGAGGACGACTGGACTAGGCGATGATCTAACTCATTATGCTTTTTAAAAGAAACTCCCAGAAGTTTGTGGGAAATCAGATTGTGACTGGGGATGATGAAAGGCTCTGGTAGAATGTGGCTAGTAAATTTCCTTCTTCCCTTTAAAAGGGATATTTAAAAGGGATATTGCCACTTGTTGGCTTTGACACTTAGTGTCTGACCTTCATTAGGATCTAGTGTCATTCTGAGACATCTTTCCAGGTGTGGCAGCCATTCTCTGGCAAAACTCTAAATTTGCAATGAAACCATCAATTATGTTTTCATAACAATTAAACCCTACTGAAGAAAACTAGGAAAGCATATTTAAAAACACACTGTTGCAGGTAAAATGATTTATGATGTGTTAACTCGTTTTAAAATACTTTTTTAATTTAGTATTTGAGAATTTAATACACCTGGACATTATATTTTGATCATATTCAACCCTTAGCCTCTCTCCAACTCCTCCTGGATCCCCTGAATGTGTCATACCCTCTGTCCAACTTTATCTCCTTTTGTTTTCTGTGCATGGATGTGATGCCATCTACTGGAGCCAGAGTCTTCCTGGACAAGACATGGCCATTGCATGACCACAGCCATTGCAGCTGTGGTTGCAGTAAAGTGGTTTTCATTGTTGCTATTTGGGGGATGGGCAGCAAAAGAGGTTGTTAGATATTATTACATAAAATTAAGCAATTAAAATAGTTCAAAAAATCTTTACAGTTTTGAAGAATTTTATTTTTACTTTGTGGGGGTGGCAGTAGTAGTATACTTGTAGAGTTTGGCTTCATCCATTTAAAAAGATGAGAGTCTGAGTGGCTTCACCTTGATTATTGAAAAAAAAAGAGGAAAAAAGGCAAAGAATGTTTGCATAGACTAATAAGATATAACTGTTCACCTTAGCAGGTCAGGTTTAAAAGGGCTGGCAGGATCCATAAACTTTTCTGTCTCATGCTATTGTCAGAAAACCATTAAACAATAGTCAGAAGGCTAGGACCAAAGCATCCATGATTCAGTGTCTAGCTATTCCATGTGTACTGCAACATAGATGTTTAAATATTGTCCAGATGAAACAACACACTAAGAAAAATAAGGATGTTATACATGAAGAAACCTAAATTAAAAAGTCAGGAACAGACTGCCAAGAGGCATGCACTATTTATAATGAGCACTAAGAATATTTGAAAAAGTCATATGGAAACTCATTTTATAAGCATTTAATTAGTTACCCTACACAGGGAATTTTGCTTTTTGGCAAAGGCACATATTGCCAAATAAAATGCCTGGTGCCAGGTATGTGATACCTCCCTTTGAGTTGTTGGTCACAGATATCCCAGAGATCCTCAAAGCAATACACACTACTGACATTGTTCTTGGTTGCCTATTAGAACTTAATGGTAAGACCCTACTGCTGAAGACACCACACACATAGGTTACAGGACATGAGGAAATCAAGTTGGCACTGAGCAGAGTGCTTCTCTCCTGCAGGCTTACACAGTACTGGAAGGTGTTATGTAGGCTGCTGGGTAAACAAGTCAACATTCTCCCCCAGCTGAGGACCTGTGAATGATAACTATGGCGAGACATTCTCATGGGTCCACTGGTGATACAAGTATGGGGATAAACAGCTCCTTTCTGGTTGGGTTTATTAAAGCCTGCTCCACAGGAGAAAAATGCAGGTGTGGTACCGCCAATTTGGCCAAGGACCCATGGTTGGGGAATTCACAGGTCCCAAGAATGAACCTATACTTATTCTGCTAAATGGACAAAGTCAATCAAACTGCCTTCTAAATCCATCACTCTCTGCCCACAGGTTAGCACTGTTATCAGACCTCATTAGCGATGAGCAGTGGATGACAGCAAACACAGGAATTCATAGTCAAAGTGCAGAGAACATGTTGTCAATGGAATGCTCACCCATAATTAGCACACTATATAACACCCCCACCCCAATACTCAGGAACCACTGTAGAAGAAGAAGGGTTGGAAAGAGCGACAGTAAGAGTGAGGGGTAAGGGAGACCAGAATACAGGAATGTTGTATTTATGAATTCATAGAGCTGTGACTGCTGGCAAAGGCCCATACAAGATCAAGCTAGTCAACATTTTAGCATGGAGGGGAGAGGATTCAGAAGCACTACCCATAACTGATAAGCAACAGACAAGTGATGGGGACACGGGGAGGAAGAGTCAGTTTTGTTAAAGGGTGTGGCCCCTGGTAGGTTGGCCATGCTCTACTGGCTGCTGACATACCCAGCAGTATACACATGGGCAGCAGGGACTCAACAGGTTATTTTGAAAGGAGAGAGAAGACAGGAAAATGAGGGGAAAGCTTAGTAGAGGTAAAGTTGGTAGGAATTAAAGGGAGGAGTCAGGGTAAATAAACTACATAGCATGTAATTCTCAAAAAAATTAACAAGTACTGATACTGATGTTAGAATCACCAGACACTGTGATAGCTATTGAAGCTATATGGCATGGTCAAGGAGTTCACTTAAACTAGGTGTGTGTGGCACAAGTGTGTAATTCCAGTACTTGAAGACAAAAGGCTACAAGTTCAAATCTAGTCTGGTTTATGATAGTGAATTCCATGTTATCCAAGGCTATCTTTATCTAGTGAGAGCTGGTCTCAAACACAAAAAACAAAATCAAACAACATTAACAACAAAACTCACTTAACTTGAAAGGTATTTAAACAAATAAACAACAAAACAATGTCAGGTGGTGGTGGCCCACACCTTTAAGACCAGCACTTGGGAGGCAGAGTCAGGCAAATCTCTGAGTTCTAGGCCAGCCTGGACTACAGAGTGAGTTCCAGGACAGCCAGGGCTACACAGAGAAACCCTGTCTCGGAATCAAAACCCCAAGACCAAAAACCAAAACCAAAAGTCAAAAACAAAATTGGAACTTTTACTGATGAAAATTAAAATGTTTCAGATTAAAAAGAAAACACACTAAATGGGATTAAAAGCAATTAGAGGTAGCAAGGAAAGAAAGATCAATGAAGTGAAACAAATGAAGAGGAAACTACTTTAATGGAGTATTTAAAAAATGACCACAGAAAGAAATTATACAAGAATGCTTAGAAATAAACTGTTAATCATATGGGTATATATTCATCAAAACAGAATGTTTAGTTTGGTGTTAAAATAAGATGGCTAAACTATTAATACAAAACAATACAGGCAAAGCATGAGGGCGGCAGAGGCTGGTGCATCTCTGAGAGTTCAAAGCCAGCCTGGTCTACCTAATGAGTTCCAGGACAGCCAGAGTTACTTAGGGAGATCCTATCTCAAAAAACAAAAACAATAACAAAAACAAACAAAAAACCCCCAAACTATAACCAAAACAAAACAAAAGGGTGAGACAGAAGAGGTCAAGATCAAGACAAAAGTAGAACATGCAACTTTTCTACCAATGGAAGGAGCTCCAATAGGACTAAGTCTTTTTCTTTTCTTTTTCTTTTTTTCCATACAGGCATCAATATATATCATTATACTAAAAAGGACACGAAACAGTTGATTCTGAATCTGGGAAATAAGTTGTAATGAGACTGTTTTCTCTCCCCCCCTTTCTCTGTTTCCCCTCCCCCCTCCCTAAAATTATCTTGTTATTTATTATTTATTTTATGTATATGTGTGCTCTGTCTATATGTACACCTATATGCCAAGAAGGCAGCAGATCACATTTTAGATGGTTGTGAGCCACCTTGTGGTTGCTGGGAACTGAACTCAGGAGCTCTAGAAGAGTAGCCAGGGTTCGTAAGCACTAAGCCATTTCTCCAGCCTGGGACTATTCTCTTTCACTAGAAGCCTTAACAGTATTATATGACTTTATAGTCTACAAACTAACTAACTAAATAAATAAATAAATTTCTTAAATCAAACATTTAAAACCTAAAGATGAGCTAGGTCATTATTTGAAGATCCTGTTTATCTAACAGATTTTATTTGTTAACAATAAATGAAGTTTCTTTAGACTTATAAACTAGGTCAAGCAGAATTTTCTCTTCAAAATTCTGCTGTTAAATATACAGATTTTTTTTTCATTTTCCATAAAATTGAATTAAACTTAAAAGGCTGTTGTAAGACCCTGTAAATGTTAGAATATCAAACATTTAAAAAGGTGGCTGACTTACTAGTAAAAACAATAAAAAGTAAAAGTAAAAAGCTAAAAGTACAAAGAGTGGTTGACTCGTCTCTGAGTTTGATCAACTTTTTCAACCTTTCACTATGAACTCACTGTAAAATCAATTATTGGCTATTAAATCCTCTCAGATCCTACATTCAGAGATCTCTATGTAACTGTACATACAAGCAAAATTTAACAGCACTTATGATAAGTTTCTATTTTAAAATCAAAATAAGGGTCTGGGACATGGCTTAGTAATTAAGTTGTCCTCTGTCTTACATACATACACTGTATGTCTGGCAAGATGGCTTAACAATTAAGAGTAGTTGCTCATCTTGCAGATACACAGGTCCAGTTCCCAGTTCCCACATGGCAGTTCACACATGTCTGTCTATAACTTCAGCTCCAGGGGATCAGCCTCTTCTGGCCTCCACACGCACCAGGTACACAAATGTTGTACATAAATACATGCAAATGAAATATACATATAAAATAAAAAGAAATGAAAAGCACAATTAAAACAAATCAAAACAAAACAAAACGTGTAACACCTTGTTTTTGTCCAAAGAATGAATTCACATGCTGAGTATCTCTAATAGAAATGCTGGGGACAAAAAGTTTTGGATTTCATAGTTTTTGCATATACTTAAAGTATCTTGAAGATGGAATCCAAATTTAATCATGAAATTAATTTTTACATTCCACATGTATCATATATATGTTGACTGAAGGTAGTTTTATGCAAATATAGCATGTTAATGAGCCCATGCACTGAATGCAACCCATATAAACTTTTTAAATTTGAGTGTAAATTTCATCAGATGTGAAAATTTCCATTTGGGTGTTATGTTAGAACTTCAAGTATGCTCAACTCCTATGAAGGAATACTAAATACTAGAATAGATAAGATAATAATGATAATGACAGTGATAATAATGAGCCCCAAGTAGAGAAAGAGAACAAAATAGAATCATGGTATTCTAGAGGCAATACATAAATATCAATGAATTATTCTTTGTACTGTTAAAGGAAAATTACCTGTTTCTGAAGAGATGGCAAGAAAAGTAACCAGTGCTTAGGAAAAGAATGAAAGAGGAAATGTAAGCAGATGAAAAAAAAATTATGACTATTGTTGCTGAATCAGTGTTAAGGTGCCTTTGGTTATTAAGTTAGTGGCATGGTCATTTCTGAAACTCTTCACCTAATGGAGACACTAAAGAACACACATAGAAAGATGAGAAAATGTCTTCAGAATTCCATAGCAGGTCGGTGTAAGAGAGTCTAAGTGTAGAATTTACTTGGCAGACTAAAGTTAGCATCAATTGGTTACTCTTGGAAGGAAATTAAGTGATAATCTAATATATAGATTCTGTTAGGTCAGGTCCCTAGAAGAGCCACCATGCAATTGAAATACGATGCTGACAGCTCGATATGCTCTATGTGCAATTACTTAGGTGATTCTATTCACAATGCTACTCATCATGAACTATACTTTTTCAGGGAAGGATGCTAGAATCTAGTTCAAGACTTTGGCTTCACTAAGGAAGGGTATAGAAGGGGGAGGAGCACACAGTTGCTATGGGTTTTTGTTTGTTTGATTTCTTGCTTTGTTCGATATAGGGTCTCATTTATGCAGCCCAGGTTGGCTTGGACCTTACTATACACTCCAGGCTAATCTTGACCTTGCAGAAATCTTCCTGGTTGTCTTCTGTTGAGTCCACATACTGGGCTTAAAAATAGGACTATGGAGTCTTTCAACTGATTCTCAACAATGTGGCAAATAGGAAATGGAAGAGCCTAGGTATCTAGAGCTCTAGAGATAATGTATGTACCAATTTTTAATTTATCTAATATATATGAGTATTTTGCCTGTATGAATATGAACCTCATGTGTGCCTAATGCCTGTGGAGGACAGAAGGTGGCACTGCCTATCTGGAACTAAAATTACAGAGGGTTGTGGACCTCTCCATTTGGGTGCTGAGAATTGAACCTGGGTCCTCTACAATAGCAGCCAGTGTTCTTAAACACTGGAACCATCTCCCTCCACCCCCTGCTTTTTTGAGACAATGTAGCTCACACCTTTAATCCCAGCACTGGCGAAACAGAAGCAAGTGCAGTCAAAATCTACATAGTAAGTTACTAACCGGTCAAAGGTACATACTGAGACAGTCTCAAAGGGGGGAGAAGACAGGCAGGCAGGCTGAAGCTTTCCATATTTTCCTGATACAGACTTTTAAAACCAGGTCATCAAAAGTTAGTTGAAACACACAGTAGTAAAATAAGAAGCTGGGCTCAAACAGTTGAGAAATACTGACTGTTCTTAAAGTCCTGAATGGTCATTCCTTCAGTCTCTGCTCCAAACTTTGTCTCTGTAACTTCTTCCATGGGCATTTTGTTCCCCCTTCTAAGGATAGAAGTATCTACACTTTGATCTTCCTTCTTCTTGAGTTTCATGTGTTTTGCAAACTGTATCTTGGGTATTCTGAGCTTCTGGGCTAATATCCACGTATCACTGAGTGTACATCATGTGTGTTCTTTTGTGATTGGGTTATCTCACTTAAGATGTTATCCTCCAGATCCATCCATTTTAAGAATTTCATGAATTCATTGTTTTTAATAGCTGAGTAGTACTCCACTGTGTAAATGTACCACATTTTCTGTATCCATTCCTCTGTTGAGGGACATCTGGGTTCTTTCCAGCTTCTGGCTATAATAAATAAGGCTGCTATGAACATAGTGGAGCATGTGTTCTTATTACCAGTTGGAACTTCTTCTGAGTATATGCCCAGGAGAGGTATTTCTGGATCTTGTGGTAGTATTATGTCCAATTTTCTGAGGAACCTCTAGACTGATTTCCAGAGTGGTTGTACAAGCCTGCAATCCCATCAACAATGGAGGAATGTTCCTCTTTCTCCACATTCTCGCCAGCATCTGCTGTCACATGAATTTTTTATCTTAGCCTCTCTGACTGGTGTGAGGTGGAATCTCAAGGTTGTTTTGATTTGCATTTCCCTGATGATTAAGGATGTTGAAATTATTTTTAGGTGCTTCTCAGTCATTCAGTATTCCTCAGTTGAGAATTCTTTGTTTAGCTCTGCACCCCATTTTTTAATAGGATTATTTGGTTTTCTGGAGTCCAACCTTTTTTTTTTTTTTTTTTTTTTTTGAGACAGGGTTTCTCTGTAGTCTTGGCTGTCCTAGAACTCACTCTGTAGACCAGGCTGGCCTTGAACTCAGAAATCCACCTGTCTCTGCCTCCCAAGTGCTGGGAAGGAGTCCAACTTCTTGAGTTCTTTATATATATTGGATATTAGCCCCCTATCTGATTTAGGATTGGTAAAGATCTTTTCCCAATCTGTTGGTTGCTGTTTTGTCTTATTGACAGTGTCCTTTGCCTTACAGAAGCTTTACAATTTTATGAGGTCCCATTTGTCAATTCTTGATCTTGCAGCACAAGCCACTGCTGTTCTGTTCAGGAATTTTCCCCCTGTGCCCATATCTACGAGGCTTTTCTCCACGTTTTCCTTTATAAATTTCAGTGTCCCTTTTATGTGGAGTTCCTTGATCCACTTAGATTTGAGCTTTGTACAAGGAGATAAAAATGGATCAATTCGAATTATTCTAACATGCTGACTGATAGTTGAACCAGCACCATTTGTTGAAAATGTTGTCTTCTTTCCACTGGATGGTTTTAGCTCCTTTGTCAAAGATCAAGTGACCATAGTGTGTGTGGGTTCATTTCTGGGTCTTCAATTCTATTCTATTGATCTACCTGTCTGTCGCTGTACCAGTACCATGCAGTTTTTAATCACAATTGCTCTGTAGTACAGCTTGAGGTCAGGCATGGTGATTCCACCAGAGGTTCTTTTATTGCTGAGAATAGTTTTGCTGTCCTAGGATATTTGTTATTCCAGATGAATTTGCAAATTGCCCTTTTTAACTCTGTGAAGAATTGAGCTAGAATTTTGATGAGGATTGCATTGAATCTGTAGATTGCTTTCGGCAAGACAGTCAGTTTTATTTTATTAATCCTGCCAATCCATGAGCATGGGAGATCTTTCCATCTTCTGAGATCTTCTTTGATTTCTTTCTTCAGAGACTTGAAGTTCTTATCATACAGATCTTTCACTTCCTTAGTTAGAGTCACACCAAGGTATTTTATGTTATTTGTGACTATTTTGAAGGGTGTTTTTTCCCTAATTTTTTTTTCCCTCGGCCTGTTTATCCTTTGTATAGAGAAAGGCCACTGATTTGTTTGAGTTAATTTTATATCCAGCTACTTCACTGAAGCTGTTTATCAGGTTTAGGAGTTCTCTGGTGGAGTTTTTGGGGTCACTTATATATACTATCATATCATCTGCAAACAGTGATATTTTGACTTCTTCCTTTCCAATTTGTATTCCTTTGATCTCCTTTTGTTTTCTAATTGCTCTGGCTAGGACTTCAAGCACTATATTGAATAGGTAGGGAGAGAGCGGGCAGCCTTGTCTAGTCCCTGATTTTAGTGGGATTGCTTTAAGTTTCTCTCCGTTTAGTTTGATGTTGGCTACTGGTTTGCTATAAGTAAATAAAAGAAAGCAGTACATGGTTTAGAATGTTAGCTCATGATTCTTAGCCTTCTGTTTGGGGAAATATTAAAAGACTAAGAATCATAAAGTTCACAATTGCTCATTTTAAAAACAATCAAATAGACAAAACAACTGGCCTTTTTTCCAGATAAGCTCTCATTTTCTTAGAGGCCTGTTTCTTACATTTACCTGCTACTGTATGAAATAGTAACAGAAATTCTAGTTATTTTAGCTATGTATAATTTAGAAAGAACATTGCTAATGGTAAGTGGCTTTACTAAAAAAAAAAAGATCACATTTGAAAGTATCACTAGTTTTACAAACTTTTAGTGAATGCTTATTATAAAGGAGGAAAAAACAGAGACCTCTCTTTTCAAGAGTTTTTAATCCAGTAAAAACACAGAAGCTTCCATTAAAAATTATACATTAAGGAAACACTACAATGGAAGCAAACTGAAGGCATGACAAAGGGGAGCTAAGGCATTTGCATTTTAAAATAAGTAATATATATTACATTTTAGGAATATTAACTACTCTTATCAAATTTATCAGCCAGGTTTTTAACTTCTCTGGTAACAACAGAATCTCAACGTTAAAACCAAAAAGGAATTTAAAGTTTAGTAGGAAAATTACCGAAGCCCTAAAGAAGCACAAAGTAATCTAAATTACATTTATGTACTTCTCTAGGAAACTAAGACTTATAGTAGTATTTCACACCTCTGAAAATAAGAACCTAGAATAATCAGAAACTCCTATTATCACTTCTGCCAAGATACATAGTCTCTTGTCTTAGCAGTTCCACTGAAGAAATCTATACCTGGTCGCATGCCCTCACCTTAGATGTGAATAGTTAGGAGCAGATAAAGCTGTTGGCATTTGACCTGGAACGTCAGGATTTGTCTGGGAAATTAGCAAAAGGCAGGCTAGAGAGATGGCTCAGTGGTTCAGATGGCTCAGCTCACTGGCTGGTCTACCAGAGGTCCTGAGTTCAATTCACAGCAAAAACATGGTGGCTCACAACCCTCTATAATGTGATCCCATGCCCTCTTCTAGCATGCAGGTGTACATGCAGATAGAATACTTACATACCTAAAATAAATACATAAATCTTAAAAAAAATTAGCAAAAGAGTAGAAAGGTATAAAGATTCAAGGTGATAACTGTCAAACATCACTGCTATTTTTGTTAGAGAATTTGAACATAAATTAGAAAGTCAGAATTTTTATTTTACATACATGTAGAAACTACTTACTGCTTTAATTATGGTGATTTCCAAATCTCAAAAGATGATTTAGTTCATACAGGTATGTGAAACAATGAATATTCAAGGATACAATTTCTGGCAATCTAAACATTAAGTTTTATAAAAAGTAAACATGAGAGGATTTTTAATATAATAAGATATCAAAACTACTATATGATAACATATTCTAGGCTGAGTAAGATGGTGCATGCCTAAGATCTCAGCACTTGTCCCATAAGATAAAGAAACTAAAACAAAATACACACACACACACACACACACACACACACACACCCCTAGATTCTAGATTCACAGATTTTATGTAAGGAAAGCCAATATGTCCTTGTAACAAATTAAAAAAAATCATATAGCTTTTTGTTCAATAAATAAGGTCTACAAAATACATTCTTCCTTTAATGGTTCAAGGTCACCATGAGAAATAAAATGAAGTGGTTAGTATAGTGCTATGATTATTTTAGCAACCATAAATTAACTAAATCTAACTCAATTTTCTAAGTCCTTGACTTATTATATTGATAAGGCCCTCTCTGTAACAATGAGCATAAACTGCTAGCTGTCCTGTCGGTATTTTCCTAAAGATAGCTAAGTATAAATTTACCAGCTCAGTTATACCCCAGCCCTCAATACAGTTTAATGTGTAAATCACACTAGAATGAGTAGAGCACAGATACTGTTAAACCAATGAAGAAACAATCTCCTTTGTTAAGTAAGATAAATGAGCTAGATGAAGTAAAAAACAAAAGACAAATATAGACACAAAAGATACTTGGGAAATAAACTGGCATAATCTTGGGGTGTATTCAAAATGAATGTAAGAAATATGAACATTTCTAGAATGAATTCCAGATTTCTAACCTGTACAATTCAATATATGGTAATATCATTCATCAAAAAAGGCCCTGCAGTAATGCTGAGTCGTAAGAAGTAAGCCTGTACATTTGTAATTAGTTTTAGATAGGAACAATTTAAAGATACTGTACCAAGTATCTTTTGTTTGCCTCTATATTTACCCCACTCTTTCTTGTATAGATTATCGACAGACAACCTCATCTTCTTGGTGCCCTTCAGTTCAGTCAATGGAGACCTCTGAGAACTGATCAGAAAGTATATATTTTACTCTTTTGGCTCCTTCCTTGGCTTGAGTTGAACCCTTCAATGGGCGATGTCATACTTTCAAAAGAATTTTTCATAACTCCTTCCTGAGTACCAAAAACTACTCCCTCAAACAATTCCATAAAGCAGCAGGGAAGAATGCTTCCAAATTCATTTTTACAAAGCCAGTTTACTCTGATATCAAAACTAATAAAAGGACAACAACAAAAAAGAAAACTACAGGGCAACATTCTCAATGGACATATATACTATAGTATTTAATAAAATACTCAAACACCAAACTGATCATTTAATATGTACAACATATTGTGTGTGTGTGTGATATGCCTGTATAACTGTGAAAGCAAAGTTAATGTTGACTGCTTTCTCTTACTGTGCTCCATCCTATTTGTTGTTTTGGTTTTGTTTGTTTGTTTGATATGTCTGATACAGGGTCTCACTATGCAGTCCTTCTGTCTGTGAACTCTCTATGTAGAATAGGGTGGGCTGTAACTCATAGAGATCCACCTGTCTCTGCTTTTCAAGTGTTGGAACTAAAGGCATATGCCATTGAACCAGGTACCTCACCTCATTTTATGAAGAAAGGGTCTCTTATTGAATAAAAACATGAAATGCTAGTGGGAAAATATTCTACCTAAGTACACATTTAATGAAAGAGCTTTTTTGCTTATATCAACCCAAACAGCTGACAACAAACACTATCACTAAAGTCACTATAGTTGTTAGTATACTACAATTTTCCTTTCTTGTTTTCCTTTTTAAAAATTAAAAGCTTGTGTGCATGTGTGTGTTTGTACCTGAATGTGTGCATGCATGCGTATGTGCAGATGTGTGCAGGGGAGTATGTGCTTAGTGTAATTAGAGATTGATATCATGTGACTTCCTCTATCACTTTCCAACTTATCTTTCTGAAACAGTGTCTCCCACTGAGCTTGGAGCTCACCAACTGCTTAGACTGACTGGGTAGCACAGCCAGGGTGTCCTCCCGTTTCTGCCTCCTAGTACTGGATGTGTGCTGCCACACCCAGCTTTTTATAGAGGTAATAGGGATCAAACTCAGGTCTAATGCTTCACCAGCAAGCACTTTACCCACTAAGCCTTCTCCCTAGCCCAAATTTGGTTTTATGAGACAGGATCATACACAGACCAACACATACCATGTTGACCCTTAAACTCCCAGTACAGCCAAGGATGACTTGAATTCCTAATCTTCCTACCATTTTCTTCCACGTGCTGAGGCTACACATGTACACCACCATGCCCAGCTAATTGGTACAATAAAAGTTAATTTTCCTAATTAAAAATTACATGTATGTAGCAACATTTTACACTAGATGAAGTGTAATCTGACAGAATTAAGAAATAAAGGTCACTACACTACATCACTATAAATTTCTACATAATTACAAGTTAAAATGACTTATAATACAAAATACTATGGAGAGAAATTAGAGAAAACAATTACCAAAAACTAATCAGTAATTCCTGTGTAGTATTAATCAAGATCCCCTCAGATGTTTTTTTTGTATAGGAACTTATAATTATTCTAAAACTACATGGAAAAGTAAAGATCATGATACAGACAAATGTGAAAATCATAAAAACTACAGTTGGAAGACTCTCGTTATCTAATTTTAAAGCTTACACTATAAATTTGAGTTCAAATAGTACTCAGTAACAGAATCAAATAGTCATCAAATTAAGCAGAAATAGCGTAAATGTATTTATAGATAAGTGAATTCAGAATGACACACAAATACTTATTCTATTAATTTCAATAAAGATGCACAAAGAATTCAGTGGAAAAATAATAGGTTGGTTTTGTTGATATTGGTAAAGCTGATTACCAGTAAGAAAAGTATTAGTTTTATACTATTCTCACACTACACACAAAAGTTTAACTTCAATTATATAATAAATGTATTCATAAACTTAGAAATTTCAGGAGGAAAAAAATGTCATAACCCCAGTTGTCTAGTTTTTTATACAGTTCACAATAAGTGTAGAATTTTTTAAAAAAATCCAGTGAACATCAAAGGTAAAACTTTCTTCTTGACATACACTGGAAACAGAAAGACACGCCACAGTTTTGAAGAAGCCTCTGCCAGTCATATCTGTCTGGCAAATGACTTGCATCTTGAGTATATAAAGAATTCTTACAATTAAATAAGAAAATAAATGGGAGTTGGGTGTGGGGGTGCATGGCTTGTTCTCCTCTGTTTATTTGTGGCAAGAGTACACATAAATTCATGTTAAGGCTGAAAGAAAATTTCTAGCTTCTCACTCTATATTCACACTTGAATGCTAAATGTTTGTCATCATCTCAATATCTTTATTTTTAGACAAGTTCTGTGTTTCTTCTCATTTTTAAACTTAGTTTCTTTGCTATTCTGACTTTTCTGCAAACCACAGGGTAGTATACTATGTGACTTTGGGCAAACTATTTTCTGTGACTCAGGCTACATATTGACTATACATGTTGAGAGCTAAGCCTGGCTTAGTAAATTCCTTCTAAGTATAGTGTCATTTATGGCTGGCCTCAAACTCACAGAGGGCCACCTGCCTGAGTCCTGAGTACTGGGATTAAACGCAAGTGCTACACACCCAGCTGTGCCCGCGCTCTACTTCTATCAAGGAAGGTATAAGGTTAGGTCTGTTAGGCCTTCCCAGAGCAAGCTCATCTCCCTCTGCTCTTGGTAACTAGTAACAGAGGCACTGTCTTCCACCAGCCTGCCATTTTTTTTGGTTATTCCATTTCAATCAATTTAAGCACTACTGTCAGGTTAACTTTAATTCTTTCTAAATATCCCTATTTCCTATAGAGAAAAACTTTCTGGTGCTCTGTACAAGTGGGGGTGGGAGTGGGGATGTATCCATAGTTGTGTCTGAAATGAATCACTGCTAAAAAAGTTAAGATTGCTGAAAGTATCATGACTGAGTATGAACCCTACAATTAGCAAGTTACATTTATTAGTATAAGAGCAACAAAATGGTTTAAGTTGCCTTCAGCTAGCCCTAGCAAATCCTACTTATACCATCAAAGATTCCTAGTACATGGTGAGATTTGATTTGGTGTACAATCACTACTCAGTTACAGAAATGAGTTTCACTTACCTCTTGGGGCTCTATTTTTACTTTTGTTACAAATAAAACTTTATATAATGTCATCTATGCTCCTGGGCACAAAAGGAACCCGCTAATTGAGTACAAGACTCCTTCCTGAAGAGTCTAAAACAAGCAGTTAGCCAAGAAGTTAATAAATGAGGAAATGGCAGAGGTGGATTTATGTCATTCTATTTTTCAAACTTTAATTTTTTATTTTATGTGTCTGGTTGTTTTATGTCTGTGTATTATGTGTATGCCTGGTACTTTTAGAGGCCAAAAGAAGGTGTCTGATTCCCTGGGATTACAGTTAGAGAGCTGTGAGCTACCATGTAGGTAGGACCTTGGGAATTAAACCCATGTCTTCTGCCAGATGAGCGAGAGCTTTTAACTACTTACTGAACCATCATTCCAGCCCCTACGTCATTCTTAAATGTCATTATTTCTAGAGTTAGTAGTAATATAAAGGTGTGAGATTCCATTCTAAAACTACAAGTCTATATAAAAATTGCTAGCCGGTGGTGGCGCACGCCTTTAATCCCAGCACTTGGGAGGCTGAGGCAGGAGGATTTCTGAGTTCGAGGCCAGCCTGGTGAACAAAGTGAGTTCCAGGACAGCCAGGGCTACACAGAGAAACCTTGTCTCCAAAAAATCAAAACAAACAAACAAACAAAAAAATTGCTGTGATTTTAAGTTCCCCTGAGAAGATTTCTAGAAAATTAGAAAATCTTTTCTAAAAATTATTTTTGTATAGAGTCAAAATAATTGTTTTATAATTTAAAATATACTTTAAAACAAATTTCACTGTGATCCATTAACAATTCATATTTTGTTGACAGTGCACTACTACTAAATACGGAATCCTGTTAAAATGGGACCAAAACTGTGCTATTGGCATGTAATGGAGCTATTCTTTTTTAAAGTAATTTTTGTAAATCTGAACAGTTAACATGTTAACATTTACCTTTTTTCTTCTTTTGCTCTCAGCTGTTCTTCCTGTCTCAAAACTTGAACCATTATAGATTCAAAAACTCCACTTGTCAAACCTGCCAAACTTCGAGGTGTTGACCGACGCCTTGTTGAAGGACATGCAGTTCCCTTCTCCTCCTCCAATCCATAGTAGCCTCTAGATGTAACTGCTATCGTTGTCTTTTCTCTCAAGTGCCTTGGAGAAGAATAAGTCAATTCACAAGGTCAAACCTTCTGGATAGGCAACGCACCCTTCCAACTAGTACCTCAGTAGAACTTCTTTTGCTGTCCACATACAAAATATTTACTCAAACCTTTCTTTGCCATGTTTGAGTTTTATCTTTTCCATACAAGATTCTAACTCTTTCATATAAAATCCACTGAGGGACAGTACCTCTTCTACCTTTAAAAATACAAGCTTGAAGCATTCAAACTAAGGACTGAAACACTAATTGTTTAATAGACAGTTTTATTTAAAATAGTTCTCATATTGTTTATTAATGTATGAGAAAATGTACAATGATCTAAAAACATCTTGAGAAAGAAGATTTTTGATACGTAAATACTTTGGGAAAATAATTAACAAGCGGGGTATTATAATATATAGCAATTATATGGGCTGAGAATAAGGAATTATAAGGCCCAAGGAAATCAGCTGCCTAGCAATAATAGATCATGAATGGATGAAGGGTTCATTTTAATGTGTTTTTACAAAGTGATCTAACTAATTCTGTAACATTAATTACTTATCAATACTAATGAAAGAAAATATTAATAGGAATATGAATGAACAATGTAAAACTTGACTTCTGACTGAACTGTAAAAAGAATTTATAACTCCAGAATTCCTTTTCAATCTCAATGCAAATGTGTCTTTTAAAATATTTTTCTTAATTCATTGAGATACTGGTCTAATGCTTAAAATTAGTATCTCAGCAGTTTGCCTGACTGTTCACAAATCATCTTAATGAATCTGAAATGACTAAAAACATTTACAATAGCCCTAAGGATGTGGTTCAGAGGTAGCAAGTGTTATTGACCCTAAGATTGATCTGACAAAAAAAAAAAAAAAAAAAAAGGGAAAAAAAAAAAGTCAGTAAGAATATATTTACCCCAGAAAAGAAAACATTATACTGACCTTGCTAAGTTTTAAAGCCTAGACCAACTACTGATTTTTAGGACTGTATTTATTATGTAAACAGTAATTATAAAAAAATTTTAGGCCTGGTGGTGGTGGTACATGCCTTTAATCCTAGCACTTAGGAAGCAGAGGTAGGCAGGTCTTTGAAACGGAGGCCAGGCTGGTCTACAGAGTGAGTTGCAGGATGGCAAGGGCTACACAGAGATACTCTATCTCAAGCAAGCAAGCAAGCAAACAAACAAAAATAAATAAAGTTCTAAAAAATTCAGATAAAATCTCTCTTCTACCTTTGTAGAGTATGGCAAAGCTTCTAAAAATGTCACGTTATTTCTACAATGGCAAACTTAAGCTAGCACTTAAAGCATGTCACTCAAATACTCAAAATTACTCAAAATACTATGTAACAATTTATAAGGGATGTTCCTCCCTTGGAGTTCCTCCCACTCTTGAGTGTTCTTACTTTATTTTAATAAATCCATATTCCCTCTGTTTAAGCAACCAGGCATACAAAAAGGAACTTATATGAACTAAGTGTTGGCAATAGTTGTATTTCCTTGCTTTCCTAAAAACTGTCAAAAAGGTCACTGAAGCCTAAACTTTTACACTATGAGATACAATTAAAGTCTGCCCTTCTTAAACAGTGCATACATTGATTTATGACTATAATTAGAATAACTTATCAATCTTACATTCCCTGGCATCTAGATCCCAAGAATAGATTCTACTGAATCATTGTACTAGTGGTTTTTTGTTACAAGGAGATAACACTAACTGATTTAGCTTTATATAGGATAAGAACCTTAGTTTTCTAAGAATGGAGAATTTGAGCTAATCTCATTTGCTATTTTAGGCAGTTGTTATCTTTTTAAAAAAATAATATTTTAATTTAAAAATTTACATTCATTGTATGTTTAGAAGGACTGGTTTCAAGTGTCAGTACATTCTTTCTACCTTTTAACAGAATTTTACATTTATGTATTAGTGTGTGTGTGTGTGTGTGTGTGTGTGTGTGTGTGTGTGTGCGTGCGCGCGCGTGCGCGAGTGCACATGGAGGTCAGAGGACAACTGAAAGTTGGTTCTCTCCTTCCACATAGAGGTTTCAAGGAGTGAACTCTGGTTAGTCTTGGCAGCACAGACCTTTACCTGCTGAGCCAACTCCATAGCCCAGATTACATTAATTAAGAAACCTCAGAACCAATTCACCTGAGAGGACCAGGTACTTGTATATTTATTCACAAGTGTAAAAAAGTTTTTGAATAAAATAATTTAATCTACAAACATCACAAATAAATGCCATCTATAAGTATGTGTGCTGAGTATGAGTTCAATTTCTTAACCTAGATTACTAAAAATGCTTCCGACAAATTTTTTTTTCCTTTCATTCTGTTCTATCAATACACTGCATAACACTTTTAAGAGCAACTTGGAGTATTTCATTACTTTGTTGTCTCCTCCCAACTCTTGCAGCCATACTTAGAACACATCGATGTTCTTGTTATCTATAAGACCTAGTGTGATATGGTTGGTCATCATCTCCTTAATGGCATCCTTTCTGCTTTTCTGTCTTTGTTCTCTGCATGCCAGCCAAAGTCTCCCATATATTCTCAAGCACACCATCATACCTACTCCTTAGAATCTTTGCACTCCATCCATCCATCTTCCAATAAAATACTCTTCCCTAGATCTAGATGCTCATGTGTAGGCCACTCACTTTAACCATCTTTTAGATGCCACCAAATCTGAAAGGGTTTCTAATTGTGGTGTTTAATAACACCTCTATCACTCTGTGACCTTATACTGGTTTCTTTGTCTTTATGTCACTTATCAACACAGTGTTAAATAGTATTTACTTAATAACTGACTACATCTCACCCCTGGCAAAACTCAGGGACCTATGCAAAATAGGAGGCAGGAAGACTGTAAGAGCAAGAGTTGATGGATGACTCCAAGGAAACAGCTGTCTTCCAGACACAGCAGGACTGAAGCACATATGAACTCACAGAGACTGTGGCAGGACACACAAGGCCCAAACAGGCTCAGTTCAGACAGGATCCAAGCACTGAGGAGAAAATTTAGACACTGGCTCCCACCAGCCCTAAGCAAGAATTGCAATTAGCATTTGTTATGACTTCAGAGTAGACCCCAGGCCCAAGAGTAGTTGGCCAACACAAACAAACTCAATGGTATTTTTGTATACTTTTTGTCTTAACTTGCTTTAGGCATTTTTTGTATTACTGGTCTTTTGCATATACATTTGGCTTCTGTTTTTATGTGGGTTTTGTGTGTGTGTTTATTGATTTTGTTTGTTTAAAAAGAAAGGGAGGGGAAAACATAAAATTGGGTGTATAGGGAGGTGGAGAGGATCTGGGAAGAGTAAAAACATGATCAAAATATACTGTATGGAAATTTTTTTTCAATTACAAAAATAACTATTGAGGCTGGAGAGATGGCTCAGTGGCTAAGACCACTGCTGCTCTTCCAGAGGACCAGGTTCAATTCCCAGCACCCACGTGGCAGTCCACAACTATCTGTGACTCTAGTTCCAGAGGATCTGACACCCTCACACAGACATACATGAAGTCAAAATGACAATAAAATTTTAAAAAGCTAATTTTAAAATCCTATATATTTTCAGCCAGAAGGAAAGGTCCAGGAATATAAGGGAATTTTCTCTCCTTATTGGCTGTACTTTGACCCCAAACTATAGTATACATATTGCTTATATATACAAGTTTTTGTGTGTACGTACACATATGTGTATACATGCATGTTTAAACATCTTTGAAATGATACAAACCAAGCTGTTTCACATGTTCAGTTATGACTATATTTAAATTTTAACTCCAATCTATGTATATTTGTCCACAGTAAGAGTCCTGATTAAACATGTTATTTGGTTTTTATTCATTAGGGAATCAAGACCTATAAATTAAGATAAATAAATTTCCCCTCACCTCTCAACAGGAATTGTCACATGATCAAGAACCATGCAAATACACTAAAGTAACTCTTCCCTTAAAAACAAACCAAAAAAACAAGCTATTTTCTTCCTGTGAGGAAAATTATTTCATAAAATCTGTATGATAGTAGTTTGAAAACAATATAATGCCAACTATACACAAAACCTTAGCAATAATTATAGCTGACTCACTGAGTTTTTACTATCATTTCCATTGTTTTTTTTCTTTTAAAACATAAAATGTCTATGCTAATACATTCTGAATTTCAGAATTCAGAGACTAAATTCTATTTACAATGACTAAAACAAGTAATAACAAGAAGCAAACTGATGTTAATAAAATATACTTTCTATTTACTTGATAAACAGACAGAGATACCTATTAAAAACAGATATTTATAAATGCCTCCATTATTGAGGGTTTTTTTTTTATTATTACTAAATAGCAGTGTGAATGCCATTAGTACTACAACTATGTATATGGAAGTACAGCTCAAAAGTAGAGAATATATTTAGCATACACAAGGCCCTGGGTTCAATTCTATGCATGTACACACACATACACATACACACACACACACACATACACACACACAGGGCGGGGGGGGGGGGAGAGAGAGAGAACACGCACACACTCAAAAGTTTCACTAACTCATTCATTTAAAAAAAAAAAAGTGTTAAAACATAGCTATAACTATTATCCAGGGTTGTATAGTAAGAAAGGACATGTAAAAGACAGTGAGTATTGTTTAATCCAGGGACTCTTTACAAATGTGCAGGCAAGGCTAAGAGAAACTAGGAAGAGATGAAGTGTTGCCGGATCCTCCATAACAAGGAGTTATTCCCACTCTAAGCCTAAAAGAGGAAGAGAAGGGAATGGGGAGTAGTTATTAGACCAAGAAACTTATAATCAAAGAAGAGCCACGCAACGCCTGAGCAGTTACTCACAACCTGAAGGCCAGCAAAGAGGAAGATGTTAAAGTAAATACTCCTACCTCTTGGTCCTCCTGTCAATGCTTCCGTTGGCTGAACCCAATCAGAAGTCAGGGGACAAGGCAGACCAGTTGATGCAGTCCTTAGAAATCAGCCTCCTGGGGCACAGAGCAGAGTATACAAGAGTGGAGAGAATACATTTGGAGAGGCGTATGATGACTAACAGCAAAGCACAGCCTGAGTATTAGTTTTCAAGAACAACTGAATGAAATTAGAAAAGAAAGAAATTTTACTAGGGACTTCAACAAAAACTTGGGCACATTTTACAGATAAGCAATATATAGTCATTGCAGCTGGTGTGTACTTCTTCCATCTAAATGTATGCATCTTTATGAGTTCTGAGCTGCACTAATCACTAAAACCAAGTATCCAAATAAACCTAGCATAAAAGATGTTTCAAATATCTCAACCCAAGTATTAAACCGAACCTTGACAAACAAATCACAATGCTCTCATAAAAGATAAGTTTTGTACTATTAATGCTTGGAGAAATGCTTACTTGCAATTTATAAATACAAACAAGCTACAGCTCACATACTAGTTTTCCCCCTCTTTCAAAGATCATCTTATAAAAATTTAGAAACCTGACAACTTCTTGGTGAAACCAATCATTTTGTACAAATAATACACACTATTTTTTTTTTTAAAGTTTGGAGACTACTGCTTTCATCTTTAAGCTACTTGATAGCCAAGATTTTTTTCAGAAAAAAGAAAAAATCTGTAAGAAAGTAGTAATCACAACTACTACTTATTTTCTTTTGTTCCTTCCCTGTTGTTCCCCCAATCACTATTCTTACTTCCCTTGAAATTCTCAGCTCACCCAGAAAACTAGGATCTTGACTTTCATTTGTTCTAACAGAATTCAGCTTCTTTTCACTAGTTGTAAGTAAGCTGGAACTCAAAATGCATTAACAAATTTTCTTCTCTCCCTTGACCAAATTTCCCATGTATTTAACTTCTTTTAAATCTTAGCCTAAAGTCCCTCTGCTCATATATTTCTACTACTAAGCATTACTATCAAATTCAAAGCCTTGTAGTTTATTTTTTAGTTATAAAAAATGGATTCAACCTAGACAAAGACTACTTCTTTGAAAGTAGTTAACATCCTCTCTTGGCTCCCATAATAGCCACTTCTAACCCCCTCATTAGGTAAAAGCTTCACCTATCACCCACTACAACTTAGACAGGAAGTTCTTCAGTAAGGTATCCAATCATTTCTACTTTTGAAAAACTAAAACTATCTGAATTGAGACATGTGTCAATGTTCAAGTGGAAATGTCTCTGATCCAAAACCAACTGTTACACAGGTTTTCACTATCCATATTTCATGAATCCTCCTGAGCATTCCTTTAGCATAAAATCATGTCCAAATCTGATTAAAAACAGCCACTCCCCTTGGAAATTGAACCTAAATTGCTAATCCTTTGATTCACGCTGCAGTCTAACATGGCAACTGCCTGCACATACTCCACTGAATCATTCTTCCCAATCTCCTTGCTAGGAAATTAAAGGGACACTTCCAGGCCTTACTTTACTCAAGTTCTCTAGCATCTAGTCACTCTTTTCTCAAGACCATTAACTGTAACTTAACACAATTAAATCTTTTTAGGATAGGAAAGTAGAGAGGTAATATCCATTCAAATTCAATCAGACATTTACTAAACAATAAAGATTCAGTGATGAACGTAACGACAGTTTGTGTATACGGAATTAAAAGTATAAATATCAAAGATGATATTTATATTTATATTCTGGCTGAAACAATGGTGAAAATAGCAACAAAAACCTAAAAGAATGCTGAAAGTCAGAATGGAAAACTAAGATTTGAGTTAGAAATAGTTAATACTTTTGAGGTAGCAGTTATTTTAATTAGAAAAGTTCTGCAGGGAAGTTGTGTCGCACACCTTTAATCTCAGCACTCTGAAGTCAGAGACAGGTAGATCTCTGAGTTTGAGGCAGGCCTGGTTTACAGAGTAAGTTCCTGGACAGCCAGGGCTACACAGAGAAACCCTGTCTCTATAAAAACCAAAAAGAATAAAAGAAGTTCTATGGACAGAAATAAGTTATTTTTTAAACGAGAGGGAGGGCTTAAAATACTGACCTAGAAATCTTTTGGTAAGTAAAGTCATGGGAAGTGAGTAATGTATCTAGAAGAATAAATGCAGAAATAGAAGTTCTAAAGGTGCAACTGCAGGAACTACCTACAGATCAAGGAAAACACAGAAAAAGAATACTGAAAAGATGAGTTAAGGAGTAACTTAACAATGCAAAAACAGAGACCAAAGTTTAATTGGTAAGCAATCTAAACTCTTTAATTTCCAAATTGACTGAGAAAGAATAAAGCCAAGGATTGAGAAGGAAGGCATTCATCTTTAGAAAAGTCAAAGACAACTTCAGTAGAGACTAACTGCAGAGACCCTTCAAGTTAAACATTTCTATGCCTTATTTATTGAAACAGCAGCAGATCAATAAAAATACTACCCCCAACTGAAGACAGACAATACTGTAAGTTTTAAAACCACACATTTTGAGCTTTGTACAAGGAGATAAATACCCATGATACAACTCACAGACTGTAGGAAACTTAACAAGAAAGAAGACCCAAGTGTGGATTCCTGAAACCCACTTAACAAGGGGAACAAAATAGTCATGGGAGGCGGAGGGAAAGAGAAAGGAACCTGGTGGGAGAGTAGAGTGGGAAGGGTTCGGAAAGGAGGGGCAGGATCAGGTATGGGGAGAGACAGAAGGGGTACCCAGAGGGCCAGGAGAATGAATCGAAATATGCATCAGGGAGGTTAGGGGTTAGAGGGAACCTCTAGAAAGTCCTCGGATATAAGAGTCTACTAGGACTCAATGAGGAAGATGTTAGCCAAAATGCCCAACAGTGGGGAGATAGAACTGGAAGAGACCACCTTCAACAGATAGACATGGACCCCAGTTGAGGCAGGGGGCCACCTACCTATCTTCAAAATTTTTAACCCAGAATTGTTCCTGTTTAAAGGAAATGCAGGGACAAAAATGGAGCAGACTGAAAGGAAGGCCACCCAGTGACCAGCCCAACTTAGGGTCTATCCTATAGGCGCATACCAAACCCTGACCCTATTACTGATGCTATATTATGCTTACAGACAAGAGCCTGGCATGGCTGTCCTCTGAGTGGCTCTACCATTAGCTGACTGAGACAGATGCATATACTTACAGCCAACCATTGGATTGAGGTTGGGGATCAATGCGAAAGAGTTAGGGGATGGCAACCCTATAGGAAGAACAGCATAACTAACCTGGCCCCTCAGAACTCCCAAAGACTAAGCCAAAAAACAAAGAGCACACATGGGCTGGTTTGTGGCCCCAGGCACATATGTAGCAGAGGTTTGCCTTGTATAGCCTCAGTGAGAGAGGATGCACTTAATCCTGTGGAAACTTGATGCCCCAGGGAAGAGGGATGCTGGTGGGGGTGAATGGGAGGGTCGGCGGGGTAGGGAAGCACCCTCTCAGGGAGGAAGGGATAGGGTGAAGAACTCGGGGAGGTAGGACCAGGAAGGGGAGCAGCTTTTGGAATGTAAATACATAAAATAATTTAATAATAAAAAAAGAGCCAGGCAATGTTGGTACACACCTTTAATCCCAGCACTTGGGAGGCAGAGGCAGGCAGATTTCTGAGTTCAAGACCAGCCTGGTCTACAGAGTGAGGTCCAGGACAGCCAGGGCTACACAGAGAAACCCTGTCTTGAACCACCACCACCACCCCCCAAAAAAGAAAGAAACTTATGGTTCAGAGAAAACCACACATTTTGATTAAAGTAAATCTATGTCTCCGTTTTGTTTACTTGAGTTTAAGGTACATTGGTAAGCCTAAAGTTGTTAACTTTTATATAAAAATACTGTCTGAACAGTACCTTACCAACCTTGGCAAGTCTGATTTCTAGTTAGCTCTCCCAAACATATTACTACTGCTTAGAGCAATTCCTTACCACACGGAATAATTCAAGAGGTTTCAGTGCAGGTAGAACATAAATAAGCTCATTACTAAGTGAGTTACTAACTCATTGTCCAAATACATCTGCATTATCTAAAAGATACTTGAATAGTAATGAGTTCCAAAGGAGGCAGGCAGATATCTTAGCTCCCAGGCCCTGGCTCTTCTCTTTATCTACAAGCTATATATCTATAAGAGTTTGAAATAGTAGACTATAAATTCAGGAAACTCATTAGGATAATGGCACAAAGACACACAGGAAAACTCAAGTTTTGCCTTTGCCAGATTAAAGTAACAAGTCTTAACAAAGTAGTAGGAACCTAGCAAAAGCTAACAACAAAATTGAAATGAGAAGGATATGTCAATTAAATTTTGTGATATTTACAGAAAATACCTAATGCTCAAACTGTTTTTCTTCATAATTATCTTTTATTTCACAAACAAGAATACCATTTATCTTCTCTACGAACCAGTAATTTATATGGTTTTCTCATATATTTCTTGTGCCAAATGACTAAAATGTTACAAATGCCCAATCTATCAAGTTACTAAAAAGAAAAACTGCTTATAGAAAAATAGAAGAAAAGTAACTCCAGGTAAAATACCTGTTTTGATAGAGGACCCATTTTACCAGATGTTAAAGGATTTTAGAGTCTGAGGAGGTGGACTCACTCAGTAAAAAGCGCTTGTTTTACAAACCTGAGGGCTTACTTTTACCATGAAAGCCCAGGTAAGAAAATCTGGGTGGGGCAATATATACCTGTAATCCCAGCATTATGGACAAAGGCGGATCCCTGGGCTTGGTGCTCACTAGTCTAGGCCTGCCTCAAAAGAGGGGGACATTGTCCCTGAGGATGACACCTAAGTTGTCCTCGGGCCTCCACACACATGTGAGCAGAATGCACATGCATGCATACTCTCTCTCCCTCTCTCCTCAACACACACAAAAAGAAATTTAAAATCACAAAATTAAAGGAATACAAATGAATAAAGATCAGCAACAGAGTGGAGAGTTCAAAATACACCCAGGATGTTATCATCAAGTCGGTATTTCAAAACAATGGAGGAAAGTGATGTTGCAACAACTGGTTGCACACAAGAATAACAAAACAGCTGGAATTCAACTTCATTTTTTGACTAACAAATTCTAAATAGACCCACTCATTTTTTCATCTTATTTATGCTTTCCTTCATCATTAGACACTCATAGGTAGTATGGCTAGGAACTGGTACAACTGCTGTAGTACAGATATATGAAATCAAAGTAAGCAAATCTACATAAGTTGTAAGTTATATACTCCCAGTCAGTCAAGATTAATTTCTCTGAGGAAGTGACAGCAGGAGCCAACCATGCAAAACCAAACCAAAATAACAACAACAACAAAAAAAAGTAATATATGTTCAAAATAAAAGATCAAGTACAAAGGCCATGAGATGAGAAATGGGTTTAGGGGGTGGTGAGATGGCTTGTTGTCAAGCCAAATGACCCAAGTTTGAGCCCAGAACCCATGTGATTGAAATTGAGAGAACCTCTCCCCAGCTTGTCCTCTTCTGTCCTCCACTCTAGAGCCACAGCACCTAAATACTAAATAAATAAGAAGACAGTGGGGAGGGTAGGGAAGTGGTATGGTAGATATGTTAAAGAACAGAGTTAAATTCTTTAATATACCCAAAATGCCAGTGAAGCACTTATCCCTAAGAGTACTTATTATTTTCTCTCGATATATATTTTTAAATGGTTGATGGACAGAAAATGAACTCAAAGGAAAATGAAATTAGGAAAGTACAAGTAAGAAATGGTAATGGTTGAACTTAAGCAGCAACATTAGAAATACATAAGCTCAGAATTAATTGACATTTTTAATACGGGAAATAAATGAAATGGAAGAAACTCGAAAACACAAAGCAACAGTAAAACTATCAGTACTACCATAACAGGTTTAAACATGTTTGAAATGGTTATTAGATACCAATTAGATATAAGAAACAATTGTAGTCTCAAAACAGTAATAGACTGTACTGCTGGTGAGAGTCTCTATATAAAGTGTGCATGTGCGTGCAATATAGATATTTATGCAAATGCCATGCCTGTGTGTAGGTATGCGGAGAGCAGAGGTTGACCTCTGGTATATTTTCAATTGCCTTTCCCCTATTTTCTAAGACAGGCTACTGAACGTGGAGCTTTCTAACTGGCTAGACTGGTTGGTCTGTTGAGCTCCTCAGCATCCTCCCATCTCTGCTTCCCAGTACTGGGATTACAGGAAAGCATTGCCATACCTAGTTTCTATGTGAGTGCTGAGGTTCTTAATTTATCAACAAGCACCTTATCTCCTGAGCCAACTCCCTAGGTCAAGGGGACTTCTTAGAAAAATTTTACATTTTTCTTATACCATTTACCTTTTGCTACCAGATACACATATCATGCTGAACCTACCAGCACCTTGCACAAGGCAGGCAAGGTCAGTGTCACTCTCCAAGCCCTCTCAGCAGGGTCTCACTAAACTGGCTAACCTAATTTCAAACATGAATTTTATCAGGCTTCTAAAAACTGTAATTCATTCCTTGAGAAGAGAGTATGAAGCCTTTTTTCAACTCAAGTAATTACTAAAATCCTTTGTTTTTAAAGAGCCACTTTTTATTTCAAGTGAATAGTCACAAAAGTTAAATAGCAGCACACCAAGTAGGAAAAATTCCTGTGCTCAGAGAGAAATGATTATATATGACATAAATGGAATGACTTTCATTAAGTTGCAAAACAAAACCCTATTAAGAACAAAGCACATTAAAGGTGATAGTGACCCAAAAGAGGAAAGTGACTTAAGAAAGAATGGTCAGGAAGTCTCAGATCAGGCAGCATCAGAGAAGAAAATAAGAGAGTCAAGAACAAATGTATTTGTAGTATATTTTAAGCACACACACAGATATCCAAAGCAAACATAAAATGTCTTTTGTTAATTATTTTCTAGTATTTTCATCTTCTAATTTAAAATTTTCATATATGTCAAAAACACTGTTTTTGTAACTACAGGAAAAATATGTAATGAGTTTTTTAAAAATGGCCTGTTTCCTTCTGTATGAAATGAAATGGAGTCTTCTTTTTTAGGACAAACCTGAGAAAATACCCTGCTCTGTCTTTGTAGAAATAGTTTATTTAGTAAAATTTCAAAAAGATTTTTTTTTTCTAGTTTTGGATTTTACCTGCCTCTATGATCAAGCACTAAGATCAAGAGTATGTCCCACCAACTCTGGTATAGTATTTCCTTTCCTTTCCTTTCCTTTCCCTTTCCCTTTCCCTTTCCCTTTCCCCTTTCCCCTTTCCCCTTTCCCCTTTCCCCTTTCCCCTTTCCCCTTTCTTCTTTCCTTTCCCCTTTCCTTTCTTCTTTCCTTTCCCCTTTCCTTTCTTCTTTCCTTTCCTTTCCCCTCTTTCCTTTCCTTTCTTCCTTTCTTTCTTTTTCAAGGCAGGGTCTCATAGTGCCTAGCAGGCTTTGCATTTATTCTCCTACCTTGACCTTCCATATGCAGGAACTACAGGCATGAGCAATCAGGCTTGCCTGAAAAGCAACTTTCAAAACAAAACTATGAGCCAGTAAGATTGCTTTGCAGGTAAGGCTGCTGATCTAAGTTTTATCCCTAAGACACACATGATGGGAAGAGAAAGCTCAATCTCTCAAGCTGCTCTCTGCCCTCTACAAGGTGTTGTGTGTGTGCACAAATAAACATAAACATACAAATAAATAAATACAATAAAATATAAAAAATAAAAATGAAAGTATGAAATGCTACTGGGAAAAGATTTTTGTGTTTGTGGAAAAGATTTGATGTCACTCAAAAAGGCTGAGAATATATACTACCACAAAGTCATATAACGTGGTAGTAGATTATAATTTATTCTTTTCTAAAAGACTTGTGTATGTGTGTGTGTGTGTGTTTGTGTGCATGCATAGGTTAGTGCAGACATGAATACGTAGGCCAGCAATTAAGGCTGGGTGTCTTTCTTCATCACTCTTCATTTTACTATTTTGACAATTTTTCTTTACTTTCTTTTATGTGTACAAGTGTTTTACCTAAATGTATATATGTGCACAATATGTGCATACCTAGTGCCCAGAAAGGCCATAAGACAACACTGGATCTTTTAGAACTATGTACGGTTGTGGAACCACCATGTGGGTGCTTGGGATCAAACCTGGGTCTTCTGCAAGGGCAACAAGTGTTCTTAACCACCAAGCCATCTTTCTAATCCTCTCTACCTTGTGTTTTGAGGCAAGGTCTCTCCCTGAACCCAGAGCTTACCACCAACTGGCTACACTGGCGGCCAACAAGCCTTGGGAGCCTGCCTGTCTCTGCACTGCCCTACCTCCCTTCCAGGGCCACCATACTCAGCTTTTACAAGTCTGGAGAGCCACACTCAGATCCTTACAACCCCTTTAATGGTAGGTGTTTATTAATCTCTTTATCTTTCCAACCCAATTTTTCCCTTTAAAATTATTTTTCTTAGCATGTATTAATTGTACAATAGTGTTTTATTATAACAGTTCCATAAATGAATATGACCTCCATCACCTCTAACTCTCCTTTACGTTCACCCTTTCACATGCCTAATAATCCAACTTTTACTTTCATGATATGCCCTACATCATTATATATACAAGAAAAACATCATATGATGATTTGTCTTTGTGAGACTGGATTAGACTAGAATTTTTTTCAATTGCTAACCTGCAAGTCTTTTGCAAAATAAAGCTGTAGTTCTATAAATTAGGATGCTATCATTTGAAACAAAATTATCTTTAACAAATGGAATGTATCTAAAGAAGAGGGCTATCTTTGGGAAAAGAAGATCCCAAGCAAATGCCATGTACTAAATTACCAATTCAAACTTCCTGCATTATATCTCTTAGCTCTGCTCTTCACTGATTTTTAACACAAAAGACAAACTTCACAAAAGAACAACAGTTATAAGGTGAAGCAGTTTTATTTTCTTTATTCACCATTTTAATCTTTTAGTGCATTCCAACACCAAAAGGGACAAATGTGAACTCTAAGACACACTAACATTTGAAAAATAGTACCCAAAGAGCTATTTCTATCTGCAAATACTTTCAGAAGTCTTTACTCAAAACCTTTAGGCAGTAAAATTTGTATTCAATCCTTAGTACTAGCTAGTTTAAATCTTTAAAACTGCACCTAGAAAACTCGCGGGTTTTATATTTTGAGTGAAATTTTAAAACAAACCAAAAAGAAACAACTGCAATGCATGGTCGTCGTTGCAGAAAAAGCAAGAGAGTAGAAGGACAACTTAACCACCTGCAGTTCCACGGTGTAGCTACAACTACACACTCAAGTACACTACACCACAACCCTGTGAAGTGAAACACACTCAAACCCAACTTTTTACCCATATAGTGTATTCAAATTTGTAAAGATTACTTTTTCATAAAACTTTCAACATACAAAATAGCATGTTTACTATATAAACTTTAGGAATACAAGCAGAACCTTTTTTAAAGGGGCTAAGGATGTAGCTTAGCTGGCACAGTGCCTTTCTAGCATGCACAAAAGCCCTGGGGTTCAATTCCCAGCACTACAGTGAATTCCAGGTCAGCTTAGGGTACTCAAGACTCCGTGGAAAGGAAAGGAGAGTGGCAGATAAATATAGCAACTTTCTGCTTAGCAATAACCATAACTAATTCTTTTTTTTTCTCTTGTTTCAAAGTATATACACTCAACATCCTCAGATCTAAGCATGAATAATTCTAGAACATTTACAAGTCTCAGGTGGAAGGTGACACAGCAAAAGGTTTGGGTAGATAATATTACCTACCACTGAGATTTATTAGTCTTTCCCAGCTAAAGCAAAACAAAGGTCAGGTAATTTAATAAGAATGTTAAAGATTTGTAATATTATACAAGGTTGTGGACACTAAAAATGATTATTTGTTTTGAGTAATTCTAATTTTAAGAAAATAGTCTAAAAATGATCTGAAAGCTAAAATACAATTATAAAATGGAATAAAACTTTTTAAAATTGTTTTTCTCAGGTATTTGGCCATAGTACCAGAGCTTACAACCATACTGATAGGCTACAAAGTAAAAATACACTGTACTCTACCAAGGCATTTTTATTGTAAGAAATCTACAATATTCTCAAATATTTTCAAGTGAAACAAACTTTAGAAAAAGTTTACAGTACTGAAATAATACCTTTTATTGGTGCCATAATATACTCTTCCTAGCGCTCTATCAAGCTGCCCAGCTTTCAATATATGGTATATACATTTTAATCACAAACTTTTTTTAAAAAAATGGTTTTAGAGCTTTATTATAGAAAGGCAGAGAGAAAGAGAGAAGGCAGAAAGAGAGAGGCTGATCATGGCCATGTGGTGGGGGGAGGGAGGGGGTTAATCACAATCTTTTGTAATCTTTTTCTCTCCCAAAAGGCTGCTAAAGATCAACAATTCTCATATAAAGTTCTGCCTTGGTACCCTTGTCAACACTGTACTCTCCTGTCTCCAGATCTGTGTGCTTCTCTTCACCTATCAACCTGAAGGAACAAGATAATGTTTACCAATATATCTAGAGGATTTTATGTACTATCTAGTACAGAACTACTCAAATACATATTCAATGATATCAATTTCATCTAGCTCAAAACTACAATGTCTTGAATAAGACATAAGATATTTTAAACTTCACCCCTGCCCCACGCCGTAGTTTATACAATGTCTATATACCTCTAACACTCTAGAACATAGCTCTTCACAGTATTCCCAAAATATGTTCCCATGGAATACATAAGAGTACTTTATAAACTAAGCCAAGATTTCAAGTCAATCCCATCAAATAAATTCAGAAAATGTATACTATCAACTAATCTAGTTTATCATCACTGTCACTGGATAGATGATGAAACAGATCTGCTCTAACTTGTTCACAATACCAGTACCACTAGGCTGCTCACTAATGATAATGTGGCTCCTCTTTACCTAATACCTCACCAACTGCTCAACAGAAAGCTCAATAGTATATGTAGCAGCTCAAACAGAGGGCGACCTCAGGAGTCAGGTCTCTCCTCTACTCCATCACAGGAGTCCAGGGGTCAAATCCGGGTCTCAAGCTTGGCAGCCAATACTTCCCCACTGAGTATTCTTGCCAGCTCCATATATGCAGCAACCTTAAAGTAATTTTTACCATTTGAAAGTAATAACTCAGTGTCTAAGAAATATACGTCAGAAGACAAAACTTAGATAACATGTGATACTTGTTTAATGACTAACATACCACACATCTCTTGAAGATACTCATAAGGTCATCTCTTTTCCGAAAACCATAATCACATAAAGTCTGTAGAATACTGTTCTTGAACATCGATAAATCCAACCTATATTCCAAGAAGCTGTAGCTTTCACTCAGTTCTGCCCACTCAAAATACTTGCTAAGTTATGACTCAGATTTTAAGCTAATATAAAAAAGAAAAAACTTTAGTATCCACAGATATAGTCTAGCACTTACAAAGTGTTTGCATACATCAAATAACAAAACACAAAAACACGAGGGACTCAAAATTATCTATTTGAGACTATCACATTACTTTTGCTACTAAAACGCATGAATTTTTATTTCTTTTGGCCTAATAAATCAGAAACATCTATTTTTTTTATTAACTTTACAACATTGCTAGTTTAAATTCTAAGTGTAGACCTCATGGAGCTATTTCTGAGCATAAGCTATTAGGAATAATATTTATACATTTTTATGCAAAAGAGAAATAACCTGTCATTTTGTAGACAAAGATTTGTTATTCACACAGTAATTTTGAATATATCTATAGTTGCGCTGTATATACATGCTAACCTTTAGAACTTCCATAGAGCTATCCTGTCTCATTCTATGTGCTATTTTTGCCATCTGTAAAACTAGGTGGATGACAAGAACACTAAGGTTCCTTCTGTGTTTCAAATCCTGTGACATCAGTCTGGAGTATATTTAGCTATCTAACAATAATGACACGTGGGACTGGAGAGTGGCTCAGATGACTAAGAGCACATACTGCTCCCTCCCAGAGGACCAGCGTTTGATTCCTAGCACTCACCTCGGGCGGCTCACAAACACCTGTAACTTCAGCTCCAGTGACTCTGACAAACTGTGGCCTTCACAGGCACCTGCACTCACATGCATATAAGCCCTCTGCCACAAGTTAAAATAAATCTTCTTTTAAAAAAAGTTTTTACAATTTATGACATTTGAATGGACTGCTTTTTAAATATGTGCCATTTCCACTACACTACACTGTAAAGAGTAACACAGTTTAAAAAAAAAAATCACCAAATAAAAATATTAAACTTACAAAGCTAATTTGTAAACACTTAACCTATTACCAAATAATTCTACTTCACTGCAGAAAGCAAAAACAACTTTAATCTGTTTAAAGAGAATCTGCCTTTTAATGAGTAAACACTTACTATATTATTCTTTTAGTGAAATTATTAATAAATTTTAAAATAGTATATGAGAAGCCAAAGACAAATGAATAACAGATTTTACACATTTCATACAATGCCCAAGTCCAGATCTGAGATAATATTCATTTTATTACACTACTGTGCTTAATACATTGAGTTACATGACCTATATTATTGACTTTGTTAAAAAAAACCTCATTTAGTCCTCACAGCAACCTTTTTAGTAGGGAATATTTTATAGACCCTATTTTATAGACAAGCAAACAGGTCAAAAAGTCAATCAGTCAAGCTCAGCCCGGTAATAAAACTCAAACCCCCATTCCAGGAGCTGGAAAGATGACTTAGCACTTAACAGCCCTTGGTGCCCAATCAGGAGGACTTGAGTTCAGATCCTATTACCATGGAACCAACCTGTAACCCCTGCTCCAAAGGAGATGAAGACTGGAGGCTGGCTGGGGCTTGCTAGCTTCCAGTCTCTTAAAAAAATATGCAAATCTCACGTTTTCCCAAAGGAAAAAATGTAGAGTGTTGGCGGCCACCAGACACTTTCTTCTGATTTCCACTGCATGATCATGCCCCATCCCACACAGTGCACATACACTCTCTCATACACACAAAATTAAAAATCCTGGTAATTAATTAATCTACTTTAATTAACATTTCTAATATTTTAACTTTTCCATTACTGAAAAAGTTAAATTAACTGGGTTCATGTTCACTATATACTGATTATTGTATAAAACACCTTCAGTGTCCTATGTTAACTTATTTTCTCTTCTCTATTTCATTTAGTAATAAAAGGGGGGGAATCATATAGATGGTGTATACCGAAAGCCCTGTACAATTTGAATTATTTATAATTTCTAGTAGAATAAAAAATGTTTGAGGCTGGGTTCAAGAGTGCTTGTCTGGCATGCTTGAAACCCTCTGTTCTATCTAGCACTGGAAAAAGTCTCCGACAGGCCCACACCATGCAAGTCTAAACTTATGAAAGACGTTGTGTTGGTGCATTCATTTCTTGTCACTGAAAAAAAATTCAATTTCCTCATGAAACGGAAACATTTAATCACACTTAAATTCCAAATGGTTGAAACAGACAGTATGCTCGACTATCATTCCCTACGAGCAACATTATTTTTCTAAAGGTATCTCGCCCCACGTGCCGTTGTAAACTGTCTATAAGTGGCGGGTTCAACTTCCATCCTACAAAAAGGCTTTCGCCTTCTCCGGTAGGTCTTACGTCTTGAACCTTATCTACCTGTTATATCCGAGTTTGGGGTTCTTAGGACAGGGCTACCTTCTCGGCTTTGGCGTGGGTGCCCACCACACCCCTCCGGTCCCGCGCCCAGCGCGGCCGCTCCTCCTCCCGCGGTTCTAGCACCAACTCAGCACCTATCAGCGCCGCCCCCCAGGCCCTGGCCCAGCCCCTTCTCGGACACGTGTGTGGGTGTGTTTGTGTCGGTTTGTCAGTCCCACCGGGGACCCGAGCTCACTTACCGAGAGAGAAGCGCCAACTTCTGCTCCAGCAACATCTCCAGCTTCTGGCCCTGTTTGGAGATCCAGTGGTCGACACCGTGCAAGCGGTAGCAGGTCTCCAGCATCAACCTGAAGTCCGCCACAAACTCCGTGATGCCCCTGTACTGGCCGCTGGAGAACTTCTCCTCCATCTTCAACAGACACATGCCCTGGCTGGGCTGCTGCGGGGGGACGCGACTGCCCCGGCCCCCGCTGCGCCGCCCTTCGGCCACCTCTTCTTCCCCGGCGGCAACGCCCCCCAAGGGCTGCAGGAAAGGGGCGGTGAGGCCGCGGTGCTTCTCCTGCAGGAACTCGCCCAGGATGCGGTAGCCCTGCTGCAGCTCGTAGGTCAGCTCCTGCTCCTTGCAGCCACCGCCTGCGACCACCGTCGTCTCCGACGCCGCCGCTTCCTCCTCCTCGTCCACCGAGGAGGCACTCCTCCGGCGGACCAGCCCCGAGGCCCGGGCCGCCGCTGCCACCACCACCTCTTCCTCGTTCCCTTCTCCGGTCGGCGGTGGCGGCCGCTCCTCCTCCGCGGCCCGCTCCATCTCCCCCGGTGGCTCCGGCACGCTCATGCCCCCGGCAGGCCCAGGCTGGGTCGAGAGGAGCGGCCGCTCCGGGCACCGGGGGACGCGGGAGCGCGGGCCGCTTCCTCAGAGATCCGCGGCGCCGCGCAGCCCCTGCCGCATCGGGCCTTGCTCTCCTCCGTCGCCGGCCGGCCGGGGACCCGCGCGCGCGGGGGTCTCAGGCTCGCGCCCGAGGGGCGGGGTTACATGGCGCGCGGGGGAGGGGGGAGAGGAGAGCTAGGTGCCCTCCTCTCCCCTCCCCCCGGCGGCGCGCGGCCCGCGCCGGCTGCACGCTCCACACCCGGCCCGGCCCGCGGGGCCTCGGCGCCCCACCCCCTCCCGGGCCGACGGGGCGCTGGGAGGGGGCGAGGACTAAGAGGGCTCGGCTCCTTCCCGAGTGGGCCGCAGCCCCGGGCCGCCGCGGCTCCGGCTCCTCCTCTCCCTCACACCCCCTCCCGCCCCTGTCTACCTGCGGGGGGACCCGGGCAGGAGGAGGCGGCGCACGGACCGGGCCGGGCGACGACTGTCAGTTAGAAGCCCCGCTGGGCGGGAGGGGGCGAGGGGAGGGGAGGGGCGGGGAGGAAAGGGGGAGGGCACTCAGCCCCCCCGGCCGGGGAGAGCCGGGGAGAGAGGCGAAGAAAGAGCTGCCTCCGCCATGCCCGGCGCGCATGCGTAGTAGCACGGGATGGCCCCGCCCCGCTACGCGAAAGCCCTGGACTTGGCTCTCCCACAGGCTCGGAGGCCCAGGGTGTGGCGCGGACTAATGATGTCATCAATATGCGGACGTCTGTAAGGGGTGGGGTGGAGGGAGAAACAGAGCGCCTGCGCTGGCGCAGTCTGGAAGGTGAACCATAGACTGAAAGTTTCCTTTTGGTGAGACCCTTACTAGTTCTAAAAATTTTACTGTTAGTTTTCTCAAGGCAGTTACTAGATAACCTTTGTTAACACAAGTGAATAACGAGAGTGAACAAGATTCAATCCTCTCCGTTGTAAAATATTCTTTGTACCTCTCCTTCCTTGTGACTGGGTTTTGTTTTTTACAAAAAAAACAAAAAAAACCCCAGCGTTTAGAAAAGTTTAGAAAGAAAAATTAAGAGCTCCTCAAAAGAAGAGTGGTGGCCTGTAGAACTCTAGTTCTCGAAAGCGAGTCCTGTTTTCTATTGACTTTTAAAAACCGAAAAACACACGAGATCTTAAGTTCGGCTAAGAATTTAAGAGAATGCAATCTCACTAAAAAGTCTCCATATGTCTATTCTAAGCTGTACAGCTTGTCACTGGTGTGGCTTTAAAATCTCGCTACATATTTTTAAATGACTAAAATATGGACTCACTACATTAGTTTACTTGTTGCTTAAAATGACGGGGAAATTAATGAACCCCAAATAGATGTCACAGCTTTCTAATGCACATAATATTCAGACTTAAACTTGCTTGAAACTTGGAATGAAACATAAAACCAAAACTATAGAAATGCATCTTAAACATGATATTCATAACTAAATGGTTGAGATTATCTCACCTTCAAAATGGTTTGCGACTATAAACAAAGACTTTAACTACTAAAGGACTGATAACATTTAATAGTGTAAAACTTTCTTGTGGGGACTCAGTAAGTTAAATACCAGTTGTAAGTAAAATAGTGCAACAGGAATACAAGTTATTAAAGTACTTCACATATACACAGACTTATACACATGCATGTATTTATCTGGAATTTATAGTTTTCTCTCAGACATACCACGGTTCATGATGAAAAGGTGGGGCAGTTATACTTCAGCAACTGACAACTGTATGGCTAGCCTTTCCTTCATTTCCTCTGACAAAGCCCACAAATCTAAAGCCAACCAAACTCAAGAAAATGTCCTCTTTTAGCCACCAGACCCATTTCAAAACTTTACACAATAGCTTCCACTTTCTGAACCTTGTGCTACTAAGCACTTGGTAGTCATTATCTTCTTTGACTCTAACAACAACCACATAAGCTACCCATTAGGCTATCTTACAGATGGGGAAACTAACAGGAAAAGTTTGACAAAATTTAAATTTAAGAACTCTTACTTCAAAACTCCAATTGCCCAATTACAAATCATTTGTCAGATTTCTACAAGACTACAGAAAATGAAAAAAGAATCTTGGTGAAAGATTTCTTAAGACATAGAAAGAGCTACAGATAATTAGAAGGAGCCTTAACTCTATTCATGAACTGATCCTAGTTATTATGAAAGAAAAAAATCAAGTCCTTGGACTTAAAAAAACTTTTATTAATAAGAAACATATTGTTCATAGGTTAATTATAGATAAGAGAAGAACTGGCACTTAGTCCCACCACCCAGAGAAAACATAAACTTCAAGGTAGCTATTTTTCTATTTATTTTAAATACAATTATAAGCATAGTATATATCAAATTCTGAGCTATCTATAATCCTGACTTTATATCCCTGTCTGCAGTAGTCCTAGATAGACCTAGTAGGGGAGGGAAATTCCATGTAAAAAAATTTTAAAGTATAAAAAAGAACACAGTAGAAGGACAATCAACAGTAGTAACACTGACAATTTATTGAGCACTTACTGGTTCGGACATATTTGGTCTGTTACATACACAGTACTCACAACAGGCTCAGGAAGTCACAACAGACATTCTTGTTTGTAAGTTTTGAATGAAGTTCCATTAAGTAGAAGTCTTTTCCTATCCTACCAAAAAAACCCAAAAAAAACAAAACAAACAAACAAACAAAAAAAAACCTTCAACACTAAAGACATTCCATTTAATGTAATTAACCATAAATTGATAGCTGTTTTGTAATACACATACACTGATATGTGACTAGTCTTAAAGCTCTTTTCTTTTTAATGTTTAAGGATAACATTTTGTTTCACTGTTTCTGTAGAATCTGTCAAAATAGAACTCTATTTAACCCCCATTCTGAATAAAGGTTTCCCTTTATGTTTGAAATGGGAGTTACGGGGATATGACATACAAACACAAAATAATACTTGGCCAAAACATGTAACAATACCTGACTCCCACAAACACTGACTATTTAGTATTTATTACACTGTTCTAGTCTGTCAGATTCTTTCAGTGTTAAATGTCTCCTCAGTACCTCCTCCACACCCATGAATGTTTCAGTTCTAGATAAATTCTTTTAAACCAGTTTGGTTAAGGAGATTTAAAAGTTCTCATAACTCTCAGCTGGATACTTTAGGAACTGTTTTTAGACATGCTATAACCACTTTTCAGGAGTACCATATGAAAAGGTTCACTTATATTGTAGAAAACAACTCCTACAACCACTGCCATACCTTGACACACTCAGTTCTAGCATCCGTCCCTCACTGTAACAAACACAGTATTACCAAGGAAGAACAAGTCTGCCACTGTATTCTTCACCCTCAATTCCAGAAATGTTTAACCTGGAAGTCTCCCTTTCTTTGTGAGCTTTTTTGCATCTTGTGACAGTCACAGACATCTTGGCACAAAATATACCGTCTGCCCAGCATCAATAGGTCAGACAAATAACAATTTATACATTTCACACTAAATAGGGGGAAGGTGACAAATAACTCTAGGACAACTGGAAGCACAGGTTACAACCACAGTTTAAGAAGTGACACGTGCAAAGTAAACAGGAGACCTTAACACTAATCCTGGAGAAACATAGAAGTATGAACTGCTTAGCAGAGAGAAATGGTATATCTCTCATTTGTAATGAATCCACTCACGACACGTTGTAGCTACTTTTATGATAGATGGTATTAAACTGCTTCAAGCAAAACTGAGTAACTCATGTAAAGCTTCCTGCTGCTCATCATCGAGTTGAGATGTGCATTCCAACCACAATTCTTCAGAAGTCTGTATCTGACGGACAACATTAGCTAGGCGTTTGGCACAGGGGTCTTCATGGCTAATAGTTTCATTAATTTTTCCTTCTGCGATTATACTGATGATTTTGGGAAGATTGGAATTATTTGGACCAATCACAACTGGGTGGTTGCTTTCAATTAGGTCACAGAGAAAATTCAAAGTCTGAATAGCTTCTTCTTTATCTTCATGCAGCGGAAGCCACGATAACCAGTGTGGGAGAACTTCATCCACATTTACACAGTTGGGCTTAAACTTCAGAATCTTTCCGATTGCTGAGATACAGTTCTCTGTAGCAATCACATTCTTTTTGGTTTTGGAATTTGCACACTTAATAACTTTTACCAAGAGTGGAACGGCTTCTGAACACAAGGAACGGTAGTCATCTCCACCAAACTGTGCCATGACTCCCAGTCCATAAGCAGCAGCTTGTCTGACTTCAGGGTTGTTGTCTCGCATATTGAGAAGCATCGGCCACCGGAAATACTCAACATACTTGAATGAGGTTGGACTGCAATGCTCTATGATGTCATCAAATATGCATAGTCCCCATTGTCTGTCTGGCCATGGCCTACTTGAACAAATTAGATTTACAATTAGTGGGAGTAGCTGCTCAAACCATGGCAAAATTTTTTCCTTGTAAGTACTAAATAATGAGTGCAAAATATCTGATACTTTGGTCAGAATATAAACATCACATTCATCCTCATCTTGAAGAGACATTTCAACCTGTTGGTCATAATTTTCTTCTTGCCTTTTTACTTGCCGTAACTCTTGGTTTTTAAAGTGCCCTTCAAGTTTTGCCTTCAAAATTCCTCCCAGTTCTTCCAAGTGTTCATCGTTGAGGCAACCATCTCCCATGACCTCAATGGACTTGGCAAAAGAATTCATTATTTCTGAGAGTACATCTGTATCAGGTTCAGTTCCAATTGCCTTGATTAAGGGATCACATATAAACTGCCACATCTGTGAAAGATACTCTGAGCCACGAATTCTTGCACATTCCAAGAGAAAGGGCATGGCTTCCGCAGCTGCCACTCGAACATTGTCATGAAAATAAAATTTCAGCAGAGGAACCATCATCTTCACAACTTGTTCCGTGTATTCCACAAATCCTTCTCTTAACTCCTTCGCATAGTAAACCAACATCTGGCAAGCAGTTGCTTTTGCTTCAAGTCCTGAAGTTTTGATGCCAAAGCTTTGCTGGTCTCCGAGGTTTACAAACTGCCAGCCATCGTCGTCACTCATGTTCTCCACATCCTGTGTGTCTAAGAGAGCGACATCAGGCTTAGCTGAAGCAGTCTTGATAAGTGGCTCAATAACCAGTGGGAGATATTGCTCAAAGTCTTTGCCAAGGATTTTACACATTCTAGCCCAGGCTGAAACCATGTAAGAAGTCTGAGGGTCATCATCTTCCATGTTATTTAAGTCTGATTGTGTTTTCAACAGTAACTGCATCACATTTGATGCATCTTGCATAAATTTTTCCTTCCCAACGGCAAGTCCAACATGGCTAATGCATTCAATAGTTTTTCCTCGAAGAAGCTTGAGTTCCTTTTGAACAGCGAGCTCAACAACGTGTTTGAGTGAGGGCATAAATATATCATAATATGGAATAAAGCTTTCTTCTATTGCATCTGCAACGGAAGCAATGGTTGTCACAAGTTGTTCTAAGGCCAACTTAGTTCCATTCCGAATCAGCTCTTGAAGTTTAATTACCAAGATGGAATGGAGACTTTTTACCATATTTTCCAAATATAGAATTAGCAATGACTTGGGGCAGTCTTCAATAAAAATAACAAGAGCAGAAGCTGCGTGAGATTGCACACGTTGATTACCTTGGTTTTCCATGGTTCGCAACAAAGCTGTAATCACTATCTCATGGAATTTCTTTTGGAAACTAGGTGCAAAATCTGTAGCCATCTGTCCAAGTGTAGTACAGGCAGCAGCCCTTACCCTTGGATGAGGATCCTGAAGAAAAAGTAAAACCGAGTTAACTGTTTCATCTAGAATTGGTTCCATTTGCTGATGGCAACCTTCTCCAATGGCTGATAAGGCCATTAATCCGGCGTGTCGACATTTCCAGTCAGGGCTCTGAAGCATCTGCATGATATGCTCCTTGGTCATTGGCAAAACAACTTTCCCACCAAGTCCACAAGCCAGTCTGTCTAGGGCACTCTCAGCAGCAACCGCATTGCTGTCAAAGTCATCTTCTTCCATTTCATCAGCATTTACCCAGTCATCATCATCTTGAAGATCAACCATCATTGCTAATATATGAGGCACAGCCTGTGCAATAATATTCGTATGCTTTTTCAACATTGGAGTTGCAGTTTCAGATAAGGTGACTATTACTTCCAGAGCCAGCTGGCGTTGCAGGTTACTAAGCCTAGAGTCTCCACACAACTTCAGGCTCAACTGCAGAGTATCTTCTAGATAGGGACCCAAGTACTTAGGTACAGTATCTGCAATCTCAACAAGGGATTCTAGCACAGAATCATCATCCTGGTAGCAGGAATCATTCACAGCCTGTAAGATCCCAGGAAGCAAATCCGCAAAGTCTTTGAAAAGAGCAATATTGTTTTCATTAGCAAGGACGAACGTAGCTGCAGCTCTAGCAGATAATGTCCTGATTGCTGGATGCTCCTGATCTTGAATACACTGGTCCAACAACCTCTTGATGATATCCAAATCGTGACGATCCTGGTTCCCAAAAATCCCAGGAAAGTGCCAGAAAACGTGAAGTGCAACTTCCCACAGAACCACATTTTTAGAGTGAATCGAATCAATGAGGAATTTCAGACCTTCTGGCCAATGGTTAGTGCCACTCTCATCTATCAAATTCCTGGCCAGCACCGCAAAAATATCACAAAGCTTTTTCCTCATGCTAGCATGTGTTTCTAACTTAACGGCCAGTATCAGTTCAATCTTGACATCCCTCTGCACTTCAGGAGGTAGATTTGGATAGACCTCCTCAAACCCTGAGGACAAAAGCCGTCGTAGCAGTGCGGCAGCCATTTGTCTCACCTCATAACCTGCTCTTCTATTTCGGACGGCGTCTAAGAGAAATGTAGTCTTACACAGACCTGGGATATTCTCATAGACCTCCTCGGCTTGCCTCCGCACCATGCAGCTTGGATTGATCAGGTTCTTCAGAAGCTGGTAAAACTCCTGCTTTTCCGACACGGTCGCCGGCAACCCTGCAGACCCGGCCGCCGCCATCGCGTCCTGTCAAAGCTACCGCGACCGGGAAGGAGGGAGGGAGTCTGCGGCTGGGAGCGGTGACGTCAGTGAGGCGACGCCGGGGATGGGCGGGGCGCTGCTCCCACTCTCCGCTGCGGCGGGGTGAAGCTGGCAGGCGGGGGTCTGGGTTTTACAGGGTGGACGGAGCTGAGTGCGTTTTAGGGGTATCGTCCTGTTCTCCGACCGATGTGCTCCTGTAGAGGCTGGAAGGAGATGGGGAGAAATTCGCTCCGCAAGTCTACATACTGTATGATGCCGTTATTGTTTGTAAAAGACCTCGAATAAGCACCTCTAGACGAACTTTAATTAGCACCTGCTATGGAGTGAGGGAGGAGGGAAGAATGGAGTATAACTGCTGTCCGGGGATTTCTTTTTGAGGGTTGGTAAAAATGTTCTGCAGTTGATAGTGATGATGGTTCCCCCAATGTCATGCCGTTCTACTAAGAACTACCGAATTATACAATTTAAATTGTTAACTGGGTATAGTGAGTAAAACCATAATAAAACTACTTGCAAAATAAACTCAATCAAAGGTTAATGATTTCCTCCCCGTTGCCACACCCAAAGAAGTAGAACCCGAGATGTTCAAACTCGGGCGTACATCCCAATCTCTTGTCCTGTGGATTCTAACAGAGTGGGAAAGACAAATGAGTAAGGTGGGAGGTGATCTGGAGTAATGATAATGAAGCTTCTTGAATCCTGGTCTTCTATATACATTACTTTTGTATTTTTGTTACTCAAGATTTTCCTTATGTGTTTCTAAACTGTAATATGACAGTTCAGTTATTAGAATCCTAATTACCCATGAATAGGAAGCTGCAAAGATTACCCTAAGAACAAATTCCCCAAGGCTATGTATTTTTAATGTAGGCAGATGAGTTATTTAAAACCATAATTATAAGGTGTAACAGTCTGAGATCAGATCTTCCTCTCTGCCAGCCATTGTCACACTCATTTCAGCCCTAGGTAATTCTGTAAGGCTGATAAAGGCAGACAAAGCACTACTTTAAACCAAGAAATGAAGAGCCAGAGAGGCTGAGGCTCACAGCAGATGAGTCTAAATTCTACCTAGTCTTAAGGCAGTGGCACCTTTTGTCACCACAGAACATCCCCTATAGCCGCTGTTGCTTTTGCAACGTCATCAGAGACCTTCATTTATTGTGTTCTGTCTTAAACTTTGCCAAGAAATCTGAATTTCAGTCTTGTGAAATTCTGCTGCATATACACACAAAATGGAGAAAGTCTAGTTTCACATTAACAAGTTGACTGACCAAATAGGTGGTCTCATAAATTAATTTGTAATATGAAACTAGTCTCTGAACAGTGTTTCTCATTTGGTGAACCATTTCAAGGCCATTTAGGGTGTTTATTTTAAAATACAGATGTTAGGACCAGCTTCCAAATTACTGTACTAGATTTCTGAGAACTGTAACCCAAACATGCATAATTAATAAGCACAGAGAGATTTTATATAAATACCTAAACTTTATAATTATGGATCAAATCAATTCTTGTTTTGATTCTAAAATCTTACCTACAGTGCTTCATCTTGTACCAGACTCACTGCTCTTCTTACTGCTCCTAGAAAAAGTTTGGCTGCAAAGCCTCTGCATCTGCAGTTTTAGGAAATGTTAACGAATGCTGGAGAAATGCTTTCCCTACAGCTGCATCCGTTAGCATACTAAGGGCTTATTAAAACCACAGCAAGATCCAGTGACAATCCTCTGTAGTGTTTGGAACGTAAATGACTGACAGTGCCAAGGCCTGTGCAAATGTGGAACACCGGGAAGCTTGGCTATATTATATGGGAGTATATATAAATTAGTACAGCTTGCAACAATAGTTGAAATGCTGTTAAGATTGTTCAGTCATCGAGCCACCAGCCAGGAGCATACATGGGCTGGTCCAAGGCCCCTGGCATGTATGTAGCAGAGGTTTGCCTGGTCTGGACTCAGTGGCAGAATATGCACTAAATCCTCGAGAGACTTGGGGCCCCAGAAAAGGGGGAGGTTTGCAGGGGCCAGGGAGAAGCACCCTCTCAGAGGTAAGGGGGAGGAAGAATGAGATGAGGAACTGTGAGGGGGGGACCAAGTGGGGGACAATGACTGGAATGTAAATAGAATAATTTTTAAAGAGATTGTTCAGTTGTACATTTATTCCACCAGAAAATATTCACTGGAGCTTTATCAATCATAGTGCTGGACACAAAAAATATATCTATATCTATATCTATCTATCTATATACATATACATATACACATACATATGCATATGTATATATATATATATGTATATATACATATATATATGTGTATATATATATATATACATATATATATATATACATATGAGAGGAGCTTGGAAATGGCTCAGTTGATAAAGTTCCTGCTATGTGAAGAGGATGACTACCTGAGTTTGGATCCCAGTACCCATGGAAAAGCTGAGCACCCCGTTGCACATATATAACCCCACACAGCACTGTGTGGGAGCAGGAAGAAACAGGCAGATCTCTAGAGCAAAATGGCCAGCCTAGCCAAATTGATGAGCTCAAACTTCTGTCAGAGGCCCTTTCTCAATAAGGAGAGATAATTTAGGAAGGCACTAGAAACTGACCTCTTAACTCCACTTGCACAAATGCACCCCCCACCACCACCACATGAACACAAACTATACACCACACACACAAAGATCAACTACATGAAGATACTTATAGGAAATGGTAAATGCCACACACTCAGGGAATTAGTGTGAAAATAATTCTGCCCAGGCATTACGGAGGCAGCTAATCCACTGGGGTGTAGAGGAAGTCAGCTGGGAGTTTGAAAAAAACAACATTCCCTCGATCTGAATTATAATTTGTGCAGTAAAGGATAAGGGGGAACTTGATAATTTCTTTTAGTCAATATTCAGAGTTGATGACATGAATCTCAGATGGAAGTGATGCCTGACTGGCTTTTAAGAATGAGTCCTAATTAGCTATCTTGGGGACGGGGGCGGGGGGGGCTGTCCAAAGTAGACAAAACAACTTGCTAAAATGCAGAGGCCTTGAGGCAAACTGTGAGAGCTCTTTGCCAATCCTCCAGGGTCAGAGCATTAGGGGGGAGGCGCCTGAGGAGCCTGGGACAATAAGGAGGAAGGCAGGGAAGTAAGTAGAGCAGACGATGAAAGTGTCATAGTCCACACTGAGAAATGTGGATCCTTCCCCTAAAGGTAACTCGATTTCAATCAAGTGGTATGAACCAAATTTTAGAAAGATTCCTTTGGAAAGAATATGAAAAGGGATGCACACAGAATAGACATTGAATAGGTCAATTACCAGTTCAGTTTACCAGAAAGTCCAAATCAGCTGACTTTGATGGTAGGAAAGAGGTCAAAGGCTCAGTAGCACACACACCAAACAAGGAAGTGACTAAGACATCTTCCCATGAGTTGACCCAGTGACCTGTTTCGACCACATGCCGTTCTTTGCCAGCTTATTTACTTCTAAAAGAATAAACAGCAGTGTTTGTGTCAATCAACACACTGCTCTTTGGGAGGAAAAGGCTTTTCTCAAGATAGGTGAATCTTGGAGTCCATAGTTTGTTCTTTCACTGGTCCCCACATGTTCAAATGACAGTTATAATTTCAATAGTAGGAGCAAAACTGAACCCATCTTAGAACAATCATTTATGACTTATTGCTTTAGAAAAACACAAGATGATTTACAATCTTAGCTCTCTATTTTAAAATGAATGATTCTCCTGTATTCATTTTTTTTTCATTGCTATCCCCTTCTTTCCCCCATGAGAAGTAGGGGAAAGGCTACTACATAATAGCCAAAATTGGCTTGCCAATTTGGTTAGAATTGAGCAATTTTAACTTTTATAATTAACACTAGCTGTGTTGTATTGGTAGAGAGGGCATCTCAAGATTACTTCCCCAAAGACATCTCAAGGACATCTCAAGGGCATCTCAAGGTTATTTCCCCAGAGACAACTAAGGTGTTTGTTAGCATCTTACCAAGTGGTAGAAAATTCAAGACAAGTTGCAAATTTCACCGAAGAGCTGAGATTTAGAGCCAAATGAGAGGGATAGAATTAAGTTGATCTTGCATGATATAATCCAGATCTAAAAATGATACAGAAAACCAACAAAAATGCCACATACACTTTAGCTAGACTAAAATGAGACAACCTCAATATAAAAAAAGAATAATGCCTACAGTAGGCTAAAAGAAGATTAAAAATATGAACAAAAGTGACAAGTTTCTAACATCAAAAGTTACTAACCCCTTAATCATCTTCTGAGCTTCCTAAATTGGCAGCTCTGAAAATGGACTTAAGGGAATAAGCAAGTTTCCCTTGTCTTTTCCTGTACAAATTTTAAGTCAGATCATAGAGACCATTGTGAGTGACTGTTGCTCTGTGCGCACTCCACCTAATGAATTCGAAAAGGATGCCTCAGTCAGAAAACCACTCTGCCATAACTTTGAATGAACCAATGAATCTTAAGTAATGATGACCAGCAAGTGTTAGACCACTAGATGAAACATACCTTGGGAATTTCAAACTAGGGAGTTTAGGCTGAAGCCACTGGAAATCATCGTTTGAACTTTGTTATGAATCCAGAAGTGCCATTTGTCAATTGTCTCTTAGCTCTGCATCTATACTTGTATTATTTGTTCTCTGATGCTAAGATTAGGCTTTGGAAATAAGTTATTCCATTCATAGCTGGATTTTTTTTTTCGAGACAGGGTTTCTCTGTGTAGCCCTGGCTGTCGGTGCTCTTAACCACTGAGCCATCTCTCTAGCCCCACTCTGGGCTTTCTTACTTTTTCTCTAAAGCTCACCCCCTTTTGTCCGAGCAGCTGCTTACCAACCTCCATTGCTAAATACATGCCTTTTCCTTTTCTCATTTTCCCTCTTCTCAGCTGCTGCCGAGATTTCCTGTTTGCCTGCCTGGTTCTCTTTCTCTCAAGCATAAATTTAAATATGCAAGAGTTTTCTTCTTGGTCCCCTTTAAAAATATTTTATTAATGACCAAGAACCATGAAAAGAATGTCATCATTTCCCTAATAACAGAAAGATGTTCCTATTTATTCTACATACTTTGGTACAGTTGGATTCATTTTTTTGAGTGGTGTGTTTCTTGTGGTGCTTGTGTAAAACATGGTAAATGTGACGTAATGCTCGAGTATAGACACTGTCGGGGCCAGGCGTGGTGGTGCACGCCTTTAATCCCAGCACTTGGGAGGCAGAGGCAGGTAGATTTCTGAGTTCGAGGCCAGCCTGATCTACAGAGTGAGTTCCAGGACAGCCAGAGCTATACAGAGAAACCCTGTCTCGAAAAACAAAAACAAATAAACAAACAAATAAACAAAAGACACTGTCTGAGTCCTCGTTGCTAAATAGGGAACATCCAGAACCTGTCTAGGAAAACTTGGAGTTTCGGAGCCATTGAAAGCTCTGCATGGCCATCTGCGTGAGAGGCTCCACCCAGCAGCTGACTCAGACAGATGGACATTGACACCCACAGCCAAACAGTGGATGGGGCTTGGGGAATTTTATGAAAGAATAGGAGGAAGGACTGTGGGCCTCAAAGGGAATAGGACCTCCACAGGAACCAACAGAGTCAACTAACCTGGACTCTTAGGGCTCTCAGAGTCTGACTCACCAACCAAAGACCTACGTCTTTCGCACTTGAACCCAGTTGAACTGCTGTGTGAAGGAAAATGCTACACAAACTTAGTTCAGAAACAATGATAGCTAAATCTCTGGGTGCAACAACTAAAATCCTAATCTTGTAAGCCTTATTAAATCTGAATTCCCCCGTGGTGAATCCTGATTGATCCACTGTTGAAACCAGGAGACACTAGTAATTACATCTTGTCCTCATGCTATCCCCGTCCAAAAGAGACCTAACTCTTTCCTGCTTCCTCTCTTCCTCTGTCCAATCTGGAAGTCCCACCTACTTGCCCAGTGATTGGCTCCTTTATTCATTAGAAGATTGGTTCACAAGAACAGCACCAGGCCCATCTACAACAAATATGAATATAGAAAAATCGTACAACATTAATTAATGTGGGACTGTTTCCTCCACTTTTTCTATTCTCCATTCCCAAGGTCATTTGTGCATTTTTCCCCTTGGGGTCTATTTGTAAGGAAAGGAGCAGTTGGCTGACGGGAGTTCTCTCTGCGCTATAGAAGCTTCAGTTCATCAAGGAGATTGTGTTGAGGTGGGTGGGGAAGAAGGAACAGGGAGGATGTTGGGTAGCCTTTCAGGGAAAGAATTAAGATAGAGAGAGCAGATATTTCTATCAGGTTTGTGGAGATGAAGGAACTGGATCCTCTCATGTTCGTGGTCTAAAGGTGAGGCTGCTTGCTAATTGCATAGCTCCTAGCCCTGGAAAATCCCAGCATGTGCACAACAAGGTGGTATGACAGCTTCCAACTTCCAAGATGTCACTTGAGTTTGAGTAATGAGGGTGTCAGGGGTGGCTCCTGTGACCAAAGCCCAGAGGGAGTTCTCTGCTTACTTTTTTTTTCTTGATAAGTCCCATGGGATGAGACTTTAATACAAAACAAAACAACACAACAAACGTAGTCGAACCAGAGGTGTCTGGAATTATAGACATAAGCCTGAGGTGAGCTACTATCAGGGCACAGGCAGTGGAACCTCAAAGGGACCTTTGATATCCATAGCCATGGCTGGAGTCATAGCCAAGGCTTAGAGGAAATGAAGTAAGGGCTCAGGTGTTTGGTACAGGAAGCCAGGCTTAATGATGGCTAAGGAATAGGAGGCTCAGAGAGCTTTACATTTTTATTTTCATTCTGGTTTTAACAAGTAATACTTTTTTGGAGAAAAATTAGCTTAATTTGGTTAAATGTGAATGTAATCTTTCTGATATAGCCTTTGTGGTCTACAGTTTATTTTTACAATAGCAATGCAATGTTCAATATAAGCACTTTTTTTTTTTCGAGATAGGATTTTTCTGTGTAGCCCTGGCTGTCCTGGAACTCACTCTGTAGACCAGGCTGGCCTCGAACTCAGAAATCCACCTGCCTCTGCCTCCCAAATGCTGGGATTAAAGGAGTGCACCACCACGCCCGGCTATAAGCATATTTAGGAGAACGAGATTTCTTCTAATAATACACTAATACACATAAACAGTCACATACATATACATATGTACTCATGTCTAAAATATAAGGTTAAAAAAATTGTGGGGCTGAGTGTAGAGCTTCATGCCTTTAATCCTAGTATTTGAGAGACAGATAGAGGAGGGAATCTCAGTGAGTTTAAGGCCAGACTGGTCTATACAGCAAGTTCCAGGTCAGCCAGAGTTGCTTAGTGAGAACTTATCTTAAAACAAAACCAAAGAAACTCATCCAAATAAACTTAGGGTGTGCCTACCCTTGTATGTTGGTGTCTGACTCTAACACCCCACCCCCAACACACCATCACCAAAGCTGATCTGGAACCTTTCCCTGCTTATCCAAAGAGTTGCTTTGCATTTGACAGGCAGCTCCATCCTTTATTCTGCACCGGATCGTTGTGGACCATTGCTCCATTACATCATAACTCCTCACACTGAAAAGTCCTGGATTCCAGAAACATCATCACCATCATCACCATCACCATCACCATCATCATCATCATCAACAACAACAACAACAACAAAAACCAAACTGAACAAACAAAAAGCCAACTCAGACCAGATGCCTTTGCCACATCACCCTCTTGGCTCTCAATTAATTTACACAGGTTCTTAAATAGGTTATGTTATGTTGGAATAATGAACTATAATATCTAATCCCCACATATCTCAGGCTTAGTATGAGATTTATTTCAAAAGCATGTCACATGGTCACTATGGTTCAGTAGTGCGACACTGCTCATTGTAATTAAGGCCTCAGGCTGATGAGTATTTTAAATTACTGGTGGTCCTTAAAGAACTCCAGAAGATCTGTAAAGTAAATGCCTCTTTATTTTAGATGAGGAATAATAAAACTTCACTAGGTCATTCTAGTATCTAGATGAGAGGAAATAAGAATTTAGGAAAAATGTACAACTTTGTTTTTTCCTCTAGCTTTCTCTTCTTTGCCTGAGGTCACCTTCAGACCTTTACCTTGAGGGTTATTTATGTAGAAGGGACTCAAGGCTTCTTGAGTCAGAGAGGGTTGGCTGTCTTGCCCCTATTTGATCAGTATCACAGTGCCCTCTAGTGGGATTAAGGCTCCTCCTAGGTGCTTTAATAAGACACCTCAGTAGCTGAACTTCTTTAGAGCTGTCTTGCTGGGCCCAAATAGATAATTTTTATTGTATAGAGACTTCCTTTATGTCTTCAATAGCCTTTTACACACACACACACACACACACACACACACACACACACACACAACATAAAAATATTTGCACCGTTGAGGACAAAAGGACAATTGAATTCCCGAAGACTTTTGGAATAATGATTCTTTTAAAAAAAAAACATTTTTTAATAGATGCTTTCTTCATTTACATTTCAAATGCTATCCCCTTTTCTAGTTTCCTCTCCGAAAATCCTCTATCCCCTCCCCTCCCCCGGTCCCCAACCCACCCACTCCCACTTCCTGGCCCTGGCATTCCCCTATACTGGGGCATAGAATCTTTGCAAGACCAAGGCCTCTCCTCCCATTGATGGCTGACTAGGCCATCCTCTGCTACATTTGCAACTAGAGACATGAGCTCTGGGGGGTACTGCTTAGTTCATATTGTTGTTCATCCGGAATAATGATTTTTAATCACAAGACTAAGCGAGAAGAGTTGCTATAGATAGGAACCACAATTGCATCTTCCAAGTCTGCTATAGCTTGACTGGAGCCACGGACACCTAGATGCAACAGAATTCCCATACAATCTGTTTTCTTTGTGATCCTCTCTATATCCATTTAAAACTAATCTGAGAGGGACTCCAGAAATCCAGTGTGCTGGAGAATTATTTGGCACATGTCATGGTCAGTAATCAGAGAGGGATTGCCAATGACCAGTTTTGGCATCTATGTGGTGGGTAAACTGAGGCAGGCAGCCATTTGGAGGACAGTGCTTAGAGCCACTGACAAGGGTGGATCCAGATACCTACATACCTACTGGCCAGTGGCAGCCAGTGATTAGAGAAGTTACTCAGCTGACTTTCCTCTGAGGAAACAGAGTTTAATTTACTGGGGCTGGCATTTCCTGTGGCCCCTGGAAAAACCGTGAACTCTTTTAACTCCTTGGGACCAGGGAGAAAGAGAAGGAAAGAGAGAGTTTACACACACACACACACACACACACACACACACACACACACACACACACTGGATAAAGCAAAAGGCAGAATCCAATAACTTCATACACACACATGCATACATACATATAGAACTATAGACAGACATATACACATTCACACATAGAATGGTTTGAGCAAAGCTCCAGCAAGCAGAGTCCAAGCATTTCACACACACACACACACACACACACACACACACACACACACACAAAATTGGTGGATGGAGCAAGCTCCAACACACACCCAGACAAGGTTTACATATATTCATTCATACATACATACATACATACATACATACATACATACATACATATATACAAACACACACACATATGATGGGTAGATGGAACAATGTCCCAGCCCCCATACTTTATTCTTTCTTCCATAGCTTATATATCCCAGAAAAAAAAAATCTTTCAAGCAGTATAAAATTACAATGTGATCACATTTTAGGTTTTTTCTAGTAGTGAATGGTTATTAAAAAACGATGTGTTTCCCCAATACCTTTACAAGAAATAACATTACGTAGTGCAGGTAAAGAAAACAAATTAGTCTCCAAAACTCATGTACATTCCTAACTAAGCCACTTGTTATAGATTAACAAAGTGTAAGCAAGCAAGGTAGTTTTCTCAGCCAGCTTCTCTTACTGGCAGGCAGCAACTTTCGGTTACAAAGAAAGGAGTAATTATTTTATTATTTATCTTTAAAAGCAATCTTTTAGAACCCTAGAAGAATCACAACTCTAAATTTTTATATAAAAATCAGTCACATCTACCTTAAATCCTCAGAATGCATATCTGCTCATCAGCAGTTCTTCATAAATCATACTAGAAAGCTGAGGGCAAAAAATGGGTATAAGAAAGCAATCACCCATCACCAGTCCAGCCTCACTGGGAGTCAAGTGAGTCAGCCAGTGCTGCCATTGTTCTTGTTCCCTGACCGTAAAAGGTCCCTAGCTTATCTATTAAGAGTGTGTCTTTCTGAATTTCAGATTGTTCCCTAAGATTTTTTTTTTTTACATCAGAGCCAGCAGTAAAAACATTACAACCTAGCTTCACTAGCAACTTGATTTTTCCTAATTTTTTTTTAAAGGGTGGTGGTCACTGCTGACAATCTGCATCTCTAAGTTCTTCTCTAGGGTGGTGATTGAATCACTAATCTGCTCCAGCAGCAATGCCTGAAGGAGATCAAGCGTTAACACTGTGAGTGTCAGAGATACTGCCTAGTGAGGGACTTGAAGCCCCCTTAAAGTTTTCATACAGTTCTTAAATTAAGAGGGATGTGAGGGCAGCAAGCAGAACAGAACTCCATAACAGCACGAAGTCCTCAGGACATGTGTCCCTGGGGCCAAGCTACACCGACGCCCACCCACGTGGCTGTGCTAACCTGTGGACTGCAGTCCATGGGTTCTAAAACGATTTATTGTTTCTCCTGCATGGCCCTCAGTCAGGGACTTACAACTAAGGAAGTGCTTATGTTGGATTGGCCTGTGGGTACATCTGTGGGACACTCTGTGAAGTGCTAGTTGCTGGAGGAGGGTCCATCCCACTCTGAGTGTGCCGCCCTGGGCAGGCAGGCTTAGGCTCTATTAGAAAAGTAGCTGAGCAAGTCAGAGGAAGCAAGCTTGTAAGCAGCATTTCTTTGTGGTTGCTGCCTCAGTTCCTACCTCCTCGTTCCTTCCCCGAGTCCCTGCCTTAGCGTCGGTGGATAAAACTCTAACGTGAGATACCTCGATTTCCTCCCAAGTTGCTTTTGACCATGGTATTTATCACAACAGAAAGCAAACTGGGACTATATGGTTAAGAATTTGAGTTTTATCAGTGTCTTTGTTAGCTTCTATTGCTGCGACAAAACACTATGGGCAAGGCAACTTATAGACAAAGAGTTTCTTGGTGGTTTACAGTTTCACAGAGTGAGTCCATAGCCATCAAAGAGGAGAGCATGGCAGCAGGCTGGCATGGCTCTGGAGCTATTAATAGCTGAAACCTTGCACTTTGAGACCTTGTATTTTGATCCACAAGCGGGGAGGCAGATTGAGGTAAAGGAGAGTGGTTTCGCTTTTTGAAATCTCAAAGCTCCTCTTCAGTGAAACACCTCCCATCAACAAAGACACATCTTCTGATTCTTCCCCAAACAGTTTCACCCACTGGGAATCAAGCATTCACACATCTGCGTCTATGGGGGCCATTGCCATTCAAATGACCACCATCAGCGTGAAGAAGCATTCTACATATTACCAGTGGGTGGCGCCCCTGCTTGAAGAGTGAAACAGACTGCAGCAAGCTGCTTGCACAACCACAAAGGACCTTCCTAGAGGTTTGAGAAATAATGGGAGTGAATTAGGCCCAGAAAGTTACAGTAATCTTAGGCTTTAAGTGAAAGTCACAGATGAATGCAAGTCCATTAATTAAGATGTTATAGTCTGGTATAGTGGAGCCCACACAACACAGAGTTGGTTAAATTGGCAAAGATGAACACCTAACTGCAAATAACAATTTTTACTTCAAAAAAGTTGTGAGGCAGGAGTGGGTGAGTGGGTTGAGGTGCACCCTTCAAGAGGCAAAGAGGAGTGGAGGGGGATGGAATGGGGGGTTGTGGAGAGGTATCCGGGAAGGGGGATATCGTTTGAAATGCAAATGAATAAAATGATTATTAATTAAAACAAAAAGTTGGGAGAGAAGGAGGTGGTAGTGAAGTGGGCAGAGTTACAGATGAAATAAGAATTCCTTGTGAGTCAGGCCAAAGCAGGGTGATGAATAAATAAAGGGTTCTTATCTAATCCATGGTTTTGTATATATTTGAGATTTTTCATTAAGAATAAAATCAACCTATACTTAAGATAACAATGCCAAGGAGTGAGTCTGAGTATGTGAGAATACACACCAAACCACAGAGTTAATAGGAGGGAAAGGCTAAATATTGACACAAAGGAAGCCCTAGCTCACAGGAAATGAAGAAACTCTATGAATGTATAGTGCTGAGTCACGTTGTTCAAACCTCGTTTTGATTACCAGGAAAAAAAAATCAGCATTGCATTAGCTTGAAAGGTCAATTTTAAAGCAAAGTATCAGTTGTCTTGTCCTTTTGTTTCTGGTGAATCTGGGATGAGCAGATGGGTGACACCTTCTATAGAAAGTCCAGAGTTAGTGAAGGCAAAAAGCTCTAGCCTTCAGATACAAAGGAACAAAGGGAAATGTCCCACCTTACAACTGTAAATTCTTCATGGCTCAAAAACAGAGAGGACCAAGCTGGCTCGTTCTGATTAATGATGGTTCATTTAAAGATACTTCTTTTAAAGAATCTGTTTTATACAGAAGTGGATGCTCACAGTCAGCTATTGGATGGATCACGGGGCCCCCAATTGAGGAGCTAGAGAAAGTACCCAAGGAGCTAAAGGGATCTGCAACCCTATAGGTAGAACAACATTATGAACTAACCAGTACCCCGGAGCTCTTGACTCTAGCTGCATATGTATCAAAAGATGGCCTAGTCGGCCATCACTGGAAAGAGAGGCCCACTGGACTTGCAAACTTTATATGCCCCAGTACAGGGGAACGCCAGGGCCAAAAAGTGGGAGTGGGTGGGTAGGGGAGTGGGTGGGAGGGTATGGGGGTCTTTTGGGATAGCATTGGAAATGTAAATGAGGAAAATACCTAATAAAAAGTATAAAAAAAGAATCTGTTTTATGTCCACTGACAATACACACACACACACACACACACACACACACACACTATATATATATACACATACACACACACATATATATATATCCATTAAAATACTTTTAAAAAAATCTATGAATGATTCTATTTATACAAAAGGATAAAACCCTTTCAACTAATCTTTCTTAGTATTCAGAAAATTCTTGTTTTTTCTTTTAATTGTAAAAGGATATACATACATACACACACACACACACACACACACACACACACACATATATATATATATATATATATATATATATATATATATATATATATAAACATTCATATGTGTAGGTATTTTGCCTAAATGTCTGTGCACCATTTGCATGAAGTGTCCATAGGGACGTTTAATCTCCTAGAACAAGAGTTATAGACAGTTGTGAGCTGCCGTGTGGGTTCAGGCAACCAAACCTGGGTCCTCTGAGACAGCAGCCAGTGCTCTTAAACTGAGCCATCTCCTCAGCTCCAAGAAAACTCCCAGTTTTAAAGATTTTGCTGAGTAAGATTAAGAAGGTATTTCTATGTTTAGTTGTACATGGCTAAGTAACAATCACAACTTATTCTGCTATACATGCACAACACTCTATTCTCTCAAACAAAAGGAGAAGTTTGTTAATGATAAAGCAATGCATTTTCCTCTAAAACACAAATGACTTACAACCCTATTAATAATGCAGTCAGTTATCTCTTTGGCAAACTGAATATTTTCCCTTCTATATTTTAGCTATCATGAAGGCTCTGCCAAGAGATGGAATTTGGAATAAGGATGATATGACTTACAGGAAGCCAGAGGCTTGAGTGTCACTTCTGGCCACCAAGGACTGTGGTGAAGAAGGAAGCCAGACTGAGGGACAGTTGAGTAGAGAGGGCCTTGCTGCATACCACATTTGGGCTGTAGAAGGAGCTCTCACACCAATCATGGCCAGCCTGTGCATAGTATGGGACATTGCTCACACCTTCTGAGATGTGTTGGCTATTAGGTGCTGAAGATGGAAAACTGTAATATATCCCTGAAGTTCTGTGAGGAGTGCAAGCCTCAAAGCTGGGACTAGGATAATGTGTGGACACCCAGGGGTGCTGTTGTCCTAAGCAAGAGAAGGTCAGGAAAGGACTGTCGTGGGGCCAAGATGGTTCAAACCATATCAGACCCAGAAAATGCTTGAAGTTATACCAGGAAACTGAGATTTTTATCTGTGGATTCCCTTGTCTTTTGCGAATTTTTTTTTAGGAGAACACACGTATGTCAGCTATTTGTTCTGTCCCATCCTCAGTCATATTTAAGATGTAGCTAATGCACCCTTAGAGAGTGAGGCTAAAGCTGCAGAGTTGAGCAAGAACATCAGAAGACTCTGCCTGCATTCCACAGTGTACCACGCCACCTCTGCACCTCTGTTGTCCACCTTGACTCAGAAGGAATAGATTTCTACCTCATTCAAAGCATTATTGCTGGTGTTGCTATTGTACATATATCTATAGGGACTCTTGATTTCTCTGACTGCAGAGTGAGGAGAGGACCACAAATAGCAGGGATGGTGTGATTCAGGCAGAAAATGCATCTTTGGCCCTGTGTCCTGAGCATCATAGGTACCGTACCTCCTCTGACACTTAGGGCAGAGGCAGTGATGAGCCCAGGAAACTTAGCTTTCACCCATAGTTACCCTGTGCATTCCTTTGGCTGTGTGGACTCAGAGTCTGACTTCTGGTCCTCTAAATGTCTGTGAGCAACTAGCTAGCCTTTAAATGAGTTCCCTTGTGACCTCCTCCTCCCCTTCCTCCTCTTCCTCTCCCTCCTCCTCCTCCGCCTCCACTTCCTCCTCTTCCTCCTTTCTTAAACTATTAGTTCTGTTGTTGGTTGCTAAGTTCCCTCACAATATGCTTCTGAAAGGCAAGTTCAGGGTTTATGCCGGCCAAATCCCTACTTAGGTGCATTAATACTCTAGAATTTTCACTTGCCAACTTGCTGACTTCTGCTTCAGATCTATAGCTTTAAATATACAGAAAACGTTTTACACAAAGTTTTCCTTTTATGAAGAAAAACCAGAGTGCTAGCTGAGTGATATCATCTAATCACACCATAGTAAAAGTGACCCTTTAGGGCACCCATAGACTATGCCTCAACTTCACAATGAAGTTCAGTGATAGTGTGATAGCTTTCCTCTTTGTCCCCTTGTTTGTGATCTCTTTTGTTCTTAAGACAGACATATCCAAAGGAATATTTAAGTATAGGTGTATATAAGATTAAGTTTCGATCATGCCCCTAACATAAAGTCTTGACCGTTAGCAATACCATTTATGGTCAAAATCAGATATGAGGGATCTGACCTGATCTCCCTTCATCAGGAAATGTTTTTAACTTTTACAGTAACAACCATCTCTTGCCAGACATTCTGGAAATGTTTTTAACTTTTACAGTAACAACCATCTCTTGCCAGACATTCTATCCAGAGAGAAACTCATGACTGTGCTCTTTTATGATTCAAGGGAGACTAATTTTGAGCATAGGCAGTGTTATCTGGATTTGACCTATTGGGAGATATTGCGAAGATTTCCACTTCCAGAATTGCTTTTAGAAATGACATTATGAACATTTGCCAGTGTTCGTTAACAGTAATTTACATGTACAATAAACTATAGCACTCGTAAGCACCCAAGATGGACACACTAATCTCTTTTGAGTAGCTTCATTGCTACCATGAAGTACTCCGACAAGAGCAGCCCAAGGAAGGGAGGGTTTATTTGAGTTCTCAGTTTGAGATGGGGAAGTCATGACCTCAGGAGGTTGAGGTCACATGACCCATGGTTGGTATGCAGAGAGTGATGAGTGATTGAGCTTCCCTTACTTTCCATTTTGTACAGCTCAGCTCTACCCCTGGGAATGGTACCTCAGTGGACAAGTCCTTCTATCTCAACATAACCAAGATAACCACCCACTGGCATGCCCAGGGATTCTCGATTCTGACAACAGTAACCACCACGATGCCATCTCTATTTCTGTCCCAGTTTCTTTTCCTGTTGCTGTAATAAATTACCCTGGAAAAAAGCAACTTAACGAAGAAAGGGTTTATTTCAGCTCACGGCTCCACCATGGCGGAAGTTAAGGCAGCACGGGCTTTAAGCTGGTCGCATGATGTCAGCAGTCAATGAGCAGAGAACAAGGAAGGAGTCCTGCATTCTGTAACTGTTCTAACCTCAGATCTCAGGCTCGTCCACAGTCCAGCTACAAAACTGTCCCAATGGCCTGAGAACCACACTGTCAGATTTATCACAGCAACAGCCTCACTTCTGGGTACCAATGTCAGTCTAAGTTTCTTTTCCTGTTTCTATGATAAAATGTCTCTGGAAAACCCACTTAAAGAAGAAAGGGATCATTCTAGTTCATAGTTCCAAAGTCCAGTTCATCATGATGAGGGACACAAGGCCATAGGAGCTTGAAGACGCTTGTCATATCCACCCAGGACTGGGAAGCAGCGAGGGAAGAGTGCTTACGCTCCTCTCATGTTCACTAGGTTATACAAACTAAAATCCCAGCGCTGGGAGTGGGTGCCATCCACACTAGTGGACTACCACACTCAATTTTAACATAATCAAGGTGATTTCCAACAGGCATGGCCAGAGACCTTTCTTCAGGGTGATTCTGTGAAGTTGAAAACACTAACCATTACACAAGGCATGAGAAAATAAGTCAGAAACTAAAAGATTTTGAAGGGAATTGAGAGGGTCAGAGTGCTATATTATGTTTTACTTCTTATAGGCTATCAATTTTAGGAGGTAATTCTTTATGAAAAATCTCAATGAAGAAGTCTAGTAAGAGTATTCACATTCGGGATCTATCTGGGTGCAATAATGGCCCAAATTCAATATCTTTCACTTTGTTGCTGCCTAACTTGTCAAATTTCTCTTCTAAGTCAGGGGTTTTCAACCTCAGTAGAGCTGACATTGGGTAGAGTGATTCTTTTAGGAAATACAGTGTGTGTGTGTGTGTGTGTGTGTGTGTGTGTGTGTGTGTGTGTGTGTGTTGTGTGTGTGTTCCCTGAGCATGGTAGAATGTTTGGTAGCACCCCTGGCTTCTATCTCATACATGGTAGAATAATTTCTCATTATCCACACTATGATATCCCTAACTGTCTCAAGGCACCATCACTATCTTCCTGTGAGAGACATATTCACCTCTAAAACAAAACAACCCCCCCCCCCCCACTACTCTGAAAGTAGATAGTTTTGTTTGCTCTGTTTTGTGGTTTGGGGTTTTTACATTTTGTTTTGTTTTGAAACAAGGTCTCACCGTGCAGCCCTGAGCTACACAGATCACTACACAGATCAGGCTGGCTTTGAACTCACAGAGATCTGCCCATCTGCCTCATGAGTGCTGAGATTGAAGGCATGCACTACCACGGCTGGTGAGGCAGGTAGTTTCATACTAACTGTGGATTCAACCAACGAGACTTCCTTTGCTGGAGAAGGAATTGGAAATACATAAGTAGAGTGAAGCCTGCACTGTACTGCCATTCCATCACCAAACAGAAAATGTCCATCCAGTAAGTGTTCTCTTGTCAGCCTGGACCCTAGAAATCTGAAGGAGGCCACAGCAGCTACTAGAGTATGAGGTAGAGTTGTGGTGGGGGTGTGGTGGGAGGTAGAGATACCTCCATCAACCTTACATGTAAGTAATAGACGGATTTTCAAATTTAATTTAAAAATTACATTGACCGTATTTGTGTGTGTTTCAGGTGTGTGGACATATGTGCTCATGCCGCAGAGCTTAGATGGAGGTCAGAACTCAGTTCTCGCCTTTTACCATTTGGTCTCAGGAATCAAACCCAGGCCGTCAGGCACTCTGGCAAGTGCCTTGACCAGATGCTGAACTTTCTCCATGGCTCCTCAAAGCATTTTAAAATTCTAAGTGTGTGTACATGCATGAGTACACATATGAACATGTACGCCACAGTGGGCATGTAGCCAGAGGGAGTCTTTTGAGAGTTAGTCTCTCATTTACTTCTACCCTGTGAGTCCCTGGTATTGAACTTCAACTCTCAAGCTTGGCTGCAAACTCCTTTATCCACTGTGGTGCTTTGAATGAAAATGGCCCCCATAGTCCATAGGGAGTGGCTCAATTAGGATGCATGGCCTTGGTGGAGTAGGTGTGGCTTTGTTGGAGTAGGTGTGGCTTTGTTGAAGTAGGTGTGGCCTTGTTGGAGTAGGTGTGGCCTCGTTGGTTGGAGGTTTCCTTCCTGCTTTCAATGTAAAATTTTCCTTCCTTCTCCAGGACTATGTCTGCCTGGGTGCCGCCATGCTTCCTTCTGTGATGATAATGGACTAAACCTCTGAACCTGTAAGCCAGCCTCAGTGAAATCTTTGCTTCTGTAAGAATTTCTGTGGTGCTCGGGAGAGAACCTCTCAGGCCCCTCTCCTAGCCAGGACAGTGCTGGAGAGGGAGAGTCAGTCCCACCAGCTGTCACAGCAAGAAAACTGACCCGACTCCTTACCCGGGCAAAGTGGGAGAGCTGGCCTTGGTGGTGAAGGCACAGGAGAGCTGGCGGGCTGAACAACACAGCTCCCTCCCAGGCCCAGATCGTTTACGTTGGTACACCCCAACATCTACCCCATCTGTGAACTTCTGGATCGCATGACAGTATTGTGGATAGTCCTGGTACTGTTTGTATTTTGATGCTAATTCTGCTTTTCCAGGAGGGGTTGTGGATAAGGAGTGAATCACGGATACAGGTGACTTCTTGAACCTGCTCCCCACCTTGACTTGTAAAATAAAGGCTAGAGCCAGTGATTGGGCAGTGGGAGGGAAGGTGGAGCTGAAAAGTTTGGGGGAGAAGGAGGAGAGGGGAGAGAATGGACAAGGAAGGAAGGAAGGTGGAGGAAGAGGAAAGCACTTCATATTCTGCGTGGCTTTAAATAGCCACAGGTAGCTATGAATACCATAAAGGGATAGAATAATTTGGATAACGCGTTATCCAACCCTTGTAGCCCATCAAAAACCGTCTGTGGCTCATCTCTCTTTGACGCTGAGTGAAGAACCAGGATCTGATGACTTCTTTCCACAGTTTGAGTTCCTCAGCCAAGGCCTGCAGTTTCCTCCTTAGGGTAACGGTCTATCTCGAAGCGCTTTCTTAGCTTCTGGAACTGCAAATAGGTCAACTTAAAGGTTCTTCTATCCTTTAAGTACAGATAATGAATTGTCTTCATCTCAGTTTCTTCCATCATGGCGGCTGCTCACTTGAGTTCCCTCCTTCAGTTTTGGCAAAGCCAATTCTTAAGTCTACTGAGTTGGTTTCTCCAGTTTCTTACTGTCTTGACAGTCTCTCTTACGCTCTCGTTTCCTTGATTGTACATAAAACCTCCTTGTTTCAAGGATGCTCCTCTTTCATAGCAAACTACCCACGTCTTTTCTTTTTCTCTCTTCCTTTTCTTCTTCGAAGTCTGAAGACAATTTTATTAGAGTTTAAAGATAGAAGAGGTTTTTCTGTGATTGTTTTGGTTTGGGTTTTGCTGTTTTGTTTGAGATAGGGACTCAAGATGTAGCACTTCACTGGTTTGGAACCTGGTATACAGACAAGGCTATTTGCAAATTCATAGGATCTGCCTGCCTCTGCTTCCCCATTGTTGGGCCCCACTTTTCTTTTTTTCTTTTCTTCTTTTTTTTTTTTAATCATGAGATATGCTTTTAAATCTGGGTCTATTTTTTTAAATTTTTATTAGGTATTTTCCTCATTTACATTTCCAATGCTATCCCAAATTCCCCATACCCACCCACCCCCACTCCCCTACCCACCCATTCCCACTTTTTGGCACTGATGTTCCCTTGTACTGGGGCATATAAAGTTTGCAAGTCCAGTGGGCCTCTCTTTCCAGTGATGGCCGACTAGGCCATCTTTTGATACATATGCAGCTAGAGTCAAGAGCTCCGGGGTACTGGTTAGTTCATATTGTTGTTCCACCTATAGGGTTGCAGTTCCCTTTAGCTCCTTGGGTACTTTCTCTAGCTCCTCCATTGGGTGGGCCCCACTTTTCTAAGAACTTCCTGCAACCACGTGGTTGTGCCTTAACATGAGTTCAGGTGAGGAGACTACATTATCCTCTTTAGCATTACATCTTACTGAGCAGTGGTCCACAAACTGTGGGTTATCATCCCCTTGTGGGTCACATATCAGAAATCCTGCGTATCAGACATTTACATTACAGTTCATAACAGTAGCAAAATTATAGTTATAAAATAGCAACAAGGTAATTTTATGGTTGGAGGTCTCCACAACATGAGGAACTGTATTAAAGGGTCACACACTAGGGAGACTGAGAACTGCTGTTATAGGGAATCATTCACACATTCCATATGCAAATCCTTTGATCTATGAAATATTTCCTTCCAATTCTGTTACTTCTCTTTTAATTTTGGGGGGCCAACTTTAAATAGTTTTACTTAAGACATTGTATTTTCCATTTAGGGCACTGCGTTTATATCGGGTGAGGTATATTCCTTGACCTGTATGTACTTCATCATAGCAGATCAACTTTAAAATGCCACCTACCTAAATAAATTTGGGTACTTAAAACACTCTCCTGTGGACAAATTTTGTATCTCAGCTTGTTTTTGTTCCTTTTACTTTTAAAAAGAGCATTTCCCAGTGAGCAGGATGTTTAATGTTTGGTGGATCTAATCTGTTTTTCTTTATGGTTAGTGACATATTTGTTATAAAAATACTTTTAGGTTGCAAAGGTGCTTTTCTATTTTCTTCATACTTTTAGCTTAAGTGTTTGGATTTCATGGTTTAGCTCTGTAGTTTTGGCTTTCATTATAGCCACGATCTATATAGAATGGATTTTTGTGAATGCTATGTGAGTTATGGGTCCAGATTATTAATATTTGTGCACCCAAATACCAGTTTTAGTAATTTTTAAACTAAAAAGTTTTCTTTTTTCCTCTCTCTCTTTCTTTTTTCTTTTTTTCACAGAATCTCTATCCAAGCTATCCTTAAACTCTATATGTAAGAGAAGATGACTCTAGCCTTATTATTTATTTGTTTGTTTGTTTGTTTATGAGTTTAAGCTTTTGATCCTCCTGCCTCCAACTCACAAGTGCTGGGATTACAGAGGAATGCATGACCAAGGCCTATCTATGTACAGCTGGGAAGGGAATCTGGGTCTTCTTATATTGTATGAAAGCAGAACTACTGAGCAGAACTCCAGTCCCACATAAGTAAATTTTAATAAAATGTTTTATGTTAATGAAAAACAACATAAATATATATAGGTATATATACATATATATGTTAATGAAAAACAAAATATATGTAGTTTTTCATTAACATGAGACATTTTATTAAAATATATTAAAATAAAAATATTTATATATACATATATAGAGATCAGAACCATTGTGTGTATGTGTGTATGTGTGCATGTGCATGTGCGTGTGCGTGTGTGTTCTCTCCTGTCTCTGCCTTCCATCTCCCTGATAGAACACTGTAACGCAAACCTTCAAGCATTATGTCTAGCTTTTTACATAGGTAGGTCCTGGGAATTTGAACTGAGGTCATCATTGCTTGTGTGGAAAGCACTTTTACACATTTGAGCCATCTCCCCAGCCCAGAACCACTGTTAAGGGTACAAATATAATTAGAAATTGTCACAAGTACCAAATCTTGTAATTGGTAGGATTTTTTAGATTTCTTTCTTTCTACTCTCTATATTCTCTTCAGTGAACTTAAACTTCTTCCAGTGAACACAGTTGCAAGAAAAGCTTTATTCTTATTTATTTATTTTTAAAAGATTCATTTACTTTATTTATATGAATACACTGTAGCTGTCTTCAGACACACCAGAAGAGGGCGTCAGATCCCATTACAGATGGGTGTGAGCCACCATGTGGTTGCTGGGAATTGAACTCAGGACCTCTGGAAGAGCAGTCAGTGCTCTTAACTGCTGAGCCATCTCTCCAGCCCCAAGCTTTATTTTTAAGATGAGTTTCTTTCCCTCTGTTTGTAATCCAAAGTCCAAGTAGCAGGCTTTTGATTGTATAGCAGCTAGTCCGCTTGCTAGGGGTTTTGACCTGATTCCAGATCTTCTGCAACTTATAAGAACCTGTGCTGTGGTCCCCCAGACTCTGGAGGCAAGATATAGATGAGCCTTGGGCTTTTGTTCTGCCACCAATATCCCCAGGTGACGCTTTATAGGTTTAGATATTGGTCCTTTAAAATCCAAGGCAGTAAGAACAGTAAGAAGAGCCGGGCGTGGTGGCACACGCCTTTAATCCCAGCACTCGGGAGGCAGAGGCAGGCGAATTTCTGAGTTCGAGGCCAGCCTGGTCTACAGAGTGAGTTCCAGGAGAGCCAGGGCTACACAGAGAAACCCTGTCTGGAAAAACCAAAAAAAAAAAAAAAAAAAAAAAAAAAGAAAAAAAAAAAAAAGAAAAAGAACAGTAAGAAGGAAGTCGGTCTGGAGGAGTTGCTTTAACTGTTAGAGGCATTAAAGGAAACACTATTGTAACTTGATACATTAGTCCTCTTTTTTTTCTGAATTTCTGAAGCAAGAGGCCATAGCATGAATTAAAAAGAACCTTTGTTTTATAGAAGCTTAGAGTTCACAGTACATACCTTCTGTGTTTAGTTTGGACTCCGGATAAAGGAAACATGATAGAATTCTATGACTAAGGATGGCTCTATTTTCCCCATAGCACTTGGCAGCCTTTGATCTTTTTATAGTGGCTAAACTACTCTGTCATACTATACCCATTTTCCTCATTCAATGATATCTTTATTTCCTAAGACGCTAACCCTACTTAATAGCCTCTAATCTCCACCACCTCACCCAGACCTTTGGTTCTTCCTCTCTTCCTGAACTGCAAGGCTACTTATTTCTAATAGATTTCTTGTCAACATAACCTCACTGCCTCCTACAGTCTCCTCTTCCACAGTGCTTGCATCCAGAAAATGTTGTTACTAGAAGGCCATACAACACTGCAACCAGTCTTATGATAGCTAGAAAGACATGGGGAGGAAAAATTTAGAAAAAAAAAATCATGCTGGGTGTGGTGGTACCCATCTGTAACCTAGTAGTCTGGAGACTGAGGTAGGAGGATTGCAGAGAGTTCAAGACTAACTTGGGCTACATGAAGAAACTTTGTTACAAACAAGCACACAAGGAGAAGAGAAAAGGAAAAAGAAAGCAACCGAGTTGCAATCCTGTAGAAAATCTGGCAGACCTAGACAGCTGTGCTCCAGAAGGGTTAATTCATGGATGGCTCTACTCTGGGATTCAATGTCAGAGCTATGTATGGCCTTAAAAACACAAGATAGGAGACTAGAACACAGGGGTGGGCTGTGCAGGCAAAACTGTGAAAGACCACAGCATATAGGAGACTTAGCGTGTTCTCTTCCAGGTTATCGGATTCTGTGAGGCTTGTGCCTCTAATGGTTTGCGAACTGTTTTATAGCTTTACATTTAGACAACCAGCAGCCACTCATACGATTCTAATACATGATAATGAAGTGAATTCTGTCGAGTTGAGTGGCAATCTGTTCTGGGTTTGCTTCATTCCTCAGTTCTTCCCATGATTCCTGTTGTCCCTTGGGGTATATGTACGCACCTCTGAGTTCTTCTTTGAAGGGGGCATAGCGATTTATTAGTTCCTTGGCAAAATCTAAAAGTCTTTTGGCACATGCTCACTTTTTATTTGCAGGAGACTCCTAATTCTGCCTTTAGAAATATTCTCTTGGCAGACACTTATGTACATAAACTGGAAAATTAAAAGGGTTTGGAGGTAGGTTCTTGCCAGCAGAAATGATGGCAAGCAATAGAATTCAAGTTTGACTGATAACTTGATTAGAAGTCACTGGTGGCCTGCCCTCTGAGTTTATAGGGAAAGCCAGACACTGGACTTCTGGGAACTGGCTTCCTCCACAAAGTCCTTCTCTAGAATTGTTTAGAACCACAGTTGTTTCTAAACTCTGGCTTTTTTTTTTTCAAGTGAAAATTTGTATGACTGCTTTTGCTTCAGTAAAAAACTTAAAAAATAGTTCAGCTTAAAAAACAAAACAAAATAAAGCCTGAAAGGGACTTGTTTCTATGCGATGACTCATGTCTTTCCTGAGGCCTAATCTTGGGACATGGTGTCAGTCATTTCCTCTGTTCCTACCTGACAGAGTTCAGACCATTCCTAAAAGAAAGTTCAGGATGAAGCTAAAAGCAGGAGATCCATTCTTTCCGGTTATTTAGTTGTACCCCTCGGTTGCTTTCATCCTTTGGGCACAAGCTCCTTAGAGACACTTCCAGATCTCCATCCTTTCACTTCTGTTCCTTTGATGGACAGAACAACTCCATCAAACTTACCTCAAGCCTCAGGAACTGTGCTGAGCACAGAGGTAACTCAGGGACCCAGCTTAACACAGCTTTCTGAGATTCGGTCCTAAAGCACCCTGCTGTCTGTTCCCCGTGTATAGCATCCACTGCTTCTCATTTCCTGAATATTCTGGCTGTTTCCTCTGCAGCTCCACTGACCCACTCTTGGAACTGGTGCTGGGCATCACTCTTTAAGATTTTGTTTTTCCTCGAGATTTGACTCTTTGGTGTGTGCACATACTGCTTTCAAACTGTCTTGAGTATTCTCCCAAGCTATTGAATTAGTTAACAGGCCTATAATCCGTTTTCTCTAGTCCTCCACCCAATGTTAAAGCTGCCATCCAGTTCACTCAGGGCTTCTTCAGGAAGTGGTCATTTCCTTTACATTGCTGAAGGGCCATCTCACTCAGTAGGTATCAAATGATGTAAATGTCAGTGATATTAATTGTCCACTGGAACAAAGTGTGGCCAAGAGTTCCCAAATGGAAGACCAATGGCTCAGCTTTTGTTCCTTTCCTTTCCTTTCCTTTCCTTTCCTTTCCTTTCCTTTCCTTTCCTTTCCTTTCCTTTCCTTTCCTTTCCTTTCCTTTCCTTTCCTTTCCTTTCCTTCCCTTCCCTTCCCCTCCCCTTCCCTTCCTTTCTTTTCTTTTCCTTTCTCTTCTCTTCTTTCTTTCTTTTGTCCCTTCCTTCCTTCCTTCCTTCCTTCCTTCCTTCCTTCCTTCCTTCCTTCCATTCCTTCCTTTCTCCATCCTTTTGAAATTCTGTGTATGCATGTGTACCTTTAGGTGCACAAGGGTGCGCACATTCCATAGCATATATTTAGAGGTCAGAGGAAATATCTTTTCCACCTTTCTCATGATTCTAAAGATCTACTACACTCAGGCTGCCAACCTTGTGCTGCAATCCCTTTACCCACCATGGCAACTCCCTGTCCTCACTCAGAGTTTCCACTGCTTATTTAACTGTCTCCAGACACATTCTGATTTTGGACTTTTATTCCTAATGGCTTGGCTCTTTTTGTTGTCACCAAAGCTTCCCTTGGGCAATAATCCCATAACAATCAGAGCAGTGTTTTCTTAGCATCTGGTTTAGCTGTGCATTCTTTGGTATAATGAGCTAATGGAGACTGGATAATTTATAAGGAGAACAAGTTTACTTAGGTCATGGGGTATTTTTTGGTTCAGAGCTACAGGGCGGGAGAGTGGAAGGGCCAGGGTGTGTGTGAGGAACAATAAACACAAGGATGGCCATGTGCCCTGCTTTGCCTTCCATTACTGTGACAGATGCAATGGCTGAAGACAACCAAGGACAATAGGTGTTCTTTCATTTTACAGCTCTCAGGTCAGTCCAGCACTTAGGGAAGTCAGGGCAGAAGCTCAAAGCAGGAACCTGGAGGCAGGAATTGAAGCAGAGACCATTGAGGAACACGGCTTACTGGCTAACTCTGCCTAGTTTCTTATATAATCCAGGAGCACTTGTCTAGGGATGGTGCCACACACAGTGGGCTGGACTCTCCCATATCAATCAACTAAGAAAATGAACTAAAGTATTACCATCAGGCCAATTTGATGCAGGCATTTCTCAATTGAAATTCCTTCTTCACAGATGACCCTGGCTCGTGCCAAGTTGACAAAAATCCAACCAGAACGCCTTGATTTCTAATTATTCATCTTCACAGCAGATACTGTAGCCCTGAAAACTCTGTGTCCTTTCATTCATCAGGGAAGTGGCTGCACAATACACTCTTCTCTCTACATCATTACAACAAAGATAAAATTTCACAATGAATTTAAGAAAGGATGAAGCATATTCAAGCAAGAGCAACTGACAATCACAAAATCTTTCTCAACCTACACCATCCCCATAGACAGAACATTGCCTCCTGATCCCACACACAACGTGACTCCTCGACTTTCACAAAGCCATGTGTCATTTGACATTTTTTCTTCTTCCCAGAAACATCCCTCAAAGTTTCCCATCTTAAATCTCTCTCATACACAGAGTTGCCCTGGCTTGGAAACCTTTTGACATCAACTTCATAGCACCCTCTTCTCCTTTCTTTGTTATTTCTTCCTCTTTCACTCAGTCTAATCAGTCCCGTTTTTGAATTCAGTTCAGATACTGACTACTCAGCCCCAGGATTAACATATCCCTCAAGGTGCAGAATTTTTAAAAATTTATTTTATATGTATGGAAATAGAAAGAATCTCTTGTGTATTATGGAACCATTAGCTGTCAATAAAAAGCTGATGGCCTATTAGCAAAAGGCAGGAAGTAGAAGGTGGGAATTCTGGTAGAGAGACTGGAACTCTGGGAAACAGGTCAGGAGAGGGCATCAGATAATCATAAGCTTCCATGTAGAACCTGAGAGCTGTCTAGCCTAGTGGTCATGACCCCTGGGGATGTTGAATGACCCTTTCAAAGGGTTCAGCTAAGACCATTGGAAAACACACACACTTACATTACAGTTCACAAAGTAGCAAAAATTACAGTTCAGGAGTAGCAATGAGATAATTTTACAGTTGGGGGTCACCACATGAGGAACTGTATTAAAGGGTCACAGCATTAGGAAGGTTGAGAACCACTGCTCCAGCCCTTCAGAGGCACTTTTCAAAAGATGTTCCAGATAAGGGTTACCTCAGGAATGTTGATTGTTATTTGGAAAAATATATAAGGCTAGAAATATGGCTCAGAGGGTGTCGGCACATGTTGCCGAATGTTAGTAAAATGAGATTGAGCCCTGGTCTGTACATGGTGGGAAGAGAACCAACCTCTATGACTAGTGAACTAACTAGCTAAATACATGTATTAAAAGCAAAACAATAACAAAACTTACAAAAAGATAATAGTCCTATACCTGTCCTAGTTACTTTTATGTTTATGTGAAGAGACACATTGACCAAGGCAACTTATAGAAGAAAGAATTTATTAGAGGCTAATAGTTTCAAAGAGTTAGAGTCCATGACCATCATGGCAGGAAGCATGGCAGCAGGTAAGGAGGCAGGCATGGTGCTGGGGCAGTAGCTGAGAACTTACATCTGCATTTACAAACATGACGCAGAGAGAGAGAGAGAGAGAGAGAGAGAGAGAGAGAAAGAGAGAGGCAGAGGCAGAGGATTTTGAAACTTCTAAGTCTACCTTCCAATGACACACCCCCTCAAACAAGGCCACACCTCTTAATCCTTCCTAAACAGTTCAACCAACAGCAGACCAAGTGCAAGCAGACAACCTATAGGGGTTGTTCTCATTCAAACCAATACAATACCTTTGTGTCAGTGCCAAGAGAAACTCCTTAAAGTGTTCTCATTGTCTATTTTTAAAAAATATTTATTTATTATTATATCTAAGTACACTGTAGCTGTGTTCAGATGCACCAGAAGAGGGTGTCAGATCTCATTACGGATGGTTGTGAGACACCACTCTCTTAACCACTGAGCCATCTCTCCAGCCCGTTCTCATTGTCTAACTGCAGTCAAATCCCCCATCTGCTCTTGGCCCAGGCAACCCAAGTCTGTTTTCTGCCATTATAAGCTGTTTCTCATTTTCATTTTCTAGAACTTTATACAAATGGATTACGCAATAGACATTCCTTGGATCTGGCTTCCTTTACTCAAACAGATGAAGTTCACCCAACTCGCATGGCTAAGCATGGCTTGGCAGTCTGCTCCTTTCTATTGCTCAGTATACTTTTTAAAGTGGGTATTTTATTTCAGCTCCTGGTGAACATTTATATTGTTTTAAGTTTGGGGTGACTGTTAAAATGACAAGTCATAGTGCAAATATATGTTTACATTTCTCTTGGGTTAATATCTAGGAGTGGGGAGGCTGAAATCCTAAGGTAGGTATATTGTAAAACTTTAATAGATTTGTGTGCCATAGTAATTTTCCTCTTCCCATTTTGATCAGTGCATAAGAAAGCAACTGGTCTATACTTTCACCAGTATTTGGCATCTTTGATACCGAGGAAAAAACCTGGATATACTCTGTAGGTCTACTTGCTCTTACTGACTTAAATGATCCCCAGTGTTGAAGGTTACACTGCAGGGTGATATGGGACTGGTTTCCCACTAGCTTTGCTGAGAGATAATATCTCACAGGAGATGGTTGATAAAGGGTGTCCAGGTCATTTTCAGGGACCCAGAGTCTACTTTTGAGGAAACCACTAATTCTTTACTTGGGCCTACCGATGGCTCACAGGAATCAGATGGAGAGCCTTGGCATCTCCGTGTTCTTACTGTGTCTCACTCCTTGTGGCCTTTGTATTTGGGTCAGAGCCTTGTCAGCTCTGTGTAGACGTGTAGACCACTAAGCAATGTTTTGTCTAGAACTATGACACAAGGGTCACTTGATCTGGACATTTTTGGTCTCTCTCCTTCTCCTTCAAGTATAAAAGACACCAACCAGCCACCATAACTGGGAACACTGGAGCATGAAAAGGACATAAAAATATGACATCTGAAATATCTCTATTTGTTCCCTGAAAAGGCACACATATCTCTCTTCCCTGCTGGCCTGTCTTTCTCCATTGTTATTCCCACTGTGTCTGTGACCCCAACTCTCTGGAGTCAAGAAGTTGATTTTTCTGCAAAAGCCTCTACTCCGTTCTTCTTGGGCCCCAGAACAAAGCCTTTTTTCCCTCCCACACTGGTCTCTCAGACACTGGCTTTTTCAGAACCAAATGATCTTCCAGGCCTTCATCCAGTAACATCAGACTGAGTGTGGCCATTCTAATGACTGGAGAGCTGTACCTTATCAGGGTTAATTTTTTTAAATGAATACTGCTGCATGTTTTTTTCATATTATTGGTATATGTTATTTTGATTTTTTTCCTGTCTAGTGTTTGTGAAAGTATTTTGTCAATTAAAAATCAAGTTGTCTTATTGAATTTTAAGTGTCCTTTATTTAAAATGTGAGTCCTCTATTAGTTATATGCACATCATGTATACAGGATACCTTTTCAGGTTGCTGATTTGTTTACTGGTTTTTGAGACAGGGTCTCGCTGTGGAGCTGAGGCTGTTCTCAGAACCTTCTGGAGTGTTGGGATTACGGTGCCTGCCACGATGCCAGACTTGTCTTTTCATTACTGTTAGCAGTGTCTTTAGAAGACTAAATTATTTTAGTTTGGGTGATAGTCAAACTATCAAGTTTTCTTTCATAGTTCGTGATTTTTATATCCTAAGAAATCTTTGTTGTACACCAAGGACTGCAGATTTTTTTCTCTCCTATATTTTCTTCTGTAAGTTTTGTAACTACTTGTGTTTTAGGGTTTGTGGGAATAACTTATTATTCATGTTGTAAGTGATGTATTTTGATGTACTATGTAGTTGCAGGCTATTGATGATGCTGCTGATGCTGTGAGCGTGGGTGTGAGAGAAGGCAAGGGCACACCATTCTATGTGTGTATATTTAGGGCAGCTTTCAGGAATTCATTTTTTCCTTCTACTATGTAAGTTCTAAGGCTCGAGCTCAGGTTGCCAGACATGTACAGAAAGCACCTTACCCACTGAGCTGCCTTTCCAGCCCCAGTTGTTGTTGTTGTTTTTGAGACAGGGTTTCTCCCTAAAGCCCTGGCTGTCCTGGAACTCACTCTGTAGACAAGGCTGGCCTCGAACTCAGAAATCCACCTGCCTCTGCCTCCCAAGTGCTGGGATTAAAGGCATGCGTCACCACTGCCTGGCCCAGTTGTTTTTATATGGAGAGCCAAAGATATTTTAAAAAGCGCATATACCAGGACATTTCCAGAATGCCTTTGTAGCATTTTATGACTTGAGTCATAAAATTTCTCCTGTCGTTCTAGTTGGCTCTGTTTTCATGGCTCAGTGTTCTGTGCCTTTCGTTAATTAGTGCCACATTCTATCAGAGCTACATGAACAAACTCATCAGCTGCGTGCATGGGTCAACTCGCTTCACTGCCTGTTTGTACTCGCTTCTCTGAAGGCTCTGCACACTCTCCTCCTGAGATTTCCCTCTCACCATCAATCTCCACGACCTCTGTGCTTCTCTTGTCTTCTACTCTTCGAGGTTAATTTTTGGGTTGGTGACTATATATTTCTTCTTGTAGCAGAAGCAGATGAGTCTTCCTAGTGGAGGCAATGTGGAAGTTGCACGGCAGTAATTTAGGTCCTGAAGCGTTAGAATTCCCCATTGCAAACTGACGAACAGGCGGGACGGTTCATAGTTTAGACTCTGTGGATACACATGTATGGTCTATCTTGAGTGATACATTCAATCATGGCACATTTTAAAACTCATTCTTTAGACTTTAAGGCCAAGGAAGAAACTGTGAGAAACCCATCATTTGGGAAGCTTCCCAGGAGTTAGATGCCTATCAGCATCGTCTGGCAATAGTGCAAACAAAAAACCAGACTTTAATTTTGAACTTCACCAGAGAATATTATTGTTCATGATGTGCAAACAAAGCTAGAGAAGGAACTGGGATCTGACTCAGAAGAAACCTGCAAGGGGAGAGCAAAGCGTCCTAACAAGCCCAGCCTATATTTGCTAACGGCTCATTCAACCCAGGAACCTTCCTCAAAGGGAGTTAAAATGCAAGACAGACCGAGAGGCATCCAGATGCTAAAGAATGCACACACAGGGAGGGAAAAGCAATCTAAAAGTAAAGGCTATGGGGGCACTGAAGTCATGTGTAGTCAGAAATCTGAGTAAATTGAAATAACAGGATACATGAGTTGGGTAACATCCTGACAATGAGCCATTCTCCGCTCTAAACAGTTCCATTTTTTAATTTCCCCAGTCTTCTTTAGAATCTGTTACTTGAGATGGTCTGAGCGGGCCCATGTGCCTCGAATCTTCAAAGAGTCATTAATTAACATAATTATTCTCCGAGTCTGTTCCCTCATTTTCATGCCCATTGCACTAATCAGGTTAGGCTTTCGTTATTACTGATGTAGCTGACTGGAATAATAATCAGAACGCCCTGGCTCTCTCTTCCAAAGTGTAAACTTTTGAAAAACAAATCCTGTTGCTCTTTGTGTTCACAAACGATGTGTATACAAGGCCTGGTCATGCCACCCAGCAGCATACCGTAGAGCTGGTGTGGGGACCCATTCTGTGTGTGTTCCTGAGGGATGGAGAGATGGAGATGGGAACGAGGTTCAGAAGAACCAAAGTATCATTTAATTCACTCTCCTTGTTTTAGTCATAGAACGCGTTGGCAGCTTCTCAGGGGCTCTGCGCTCTGCTGACTTTAGATGCATGTGGCCAATTGTTCACTCCCTGCAGCCACAGAGGGATGCCAGGTTGCAGCATGTCTAAACAGAACTCATTAGTGCTTCCTTCCCACAGAAGTAAGCTCGCTTTGGGGACCTGCATTGCTATTTATCCAACACAACCCCTCTCCCCGTTGTCTCTCATCCCTCATACTTAAGAAGCAGAACCAGCAGGCTTCATTCACTGTAGCTATAATGGAACGGAATTCATTTTTCACCTTATAAAATTGTGTTATAGGCTCTGTAAGCCTGATGACCTGAAATCCACATCGGAGTCTATGTCAATGTACAAGGAGAGAAGCAACTCTATAACTTTAACCTCTTCAGCCCATTCAGCCCCACACAGGATGTAAATTTACTTTTGTAAACGTAGTTTATTTTAAATTGACAAATCGTTGCATGTAGCTATGAGATAATATTCTGATATAAGGTTGACCAAATCAGGCCAACAATCTAACCCCACCCCAATCACTCATTTTTTTCCCTGTGAAAAGATTTAAATACACCTTTATATATTCTGGAATATTGCTGCATTTTAACTGCCTTGCTCTATGACCAGCATTAGCTCTCCCTGCCTAACCAGCTTTGCACCCACTGCTCAGTGTGTGCCCCTTTCAGTCCCTCCCTCCAATGGCCTATGGCAACTTTCACTCCATTCTCTACTTAACATACAAGTGCAGCTTTTAAAGATTTCTCACATAAGTGAGATCCCTGTAGTGTTTATCTCTGTGCCTTCAATATAACACCACCAGACACACTGCCACACTGACAGGCTGCCATGTTTGCCTTGTTTATTTGTTTAAAGATGACTGTATCCCATTCCACACCGAAACCACACCTTTTAAAACATGCATTCATCCACCGATGGGCATCTGGGGGTCTTTCCATACATTAGGCATTCTGAATAGTGCTGCTGTGGATGCTCTCCTCTGGCGATTCCTCTGGCTCTCTACTTCCACTCACTTGTGGGGCATGCTGAGTATCGAGATAGCCGAACCATATGGGAATTCTCCTTTCAGTGGCTTGGGAGCTTTCTTGTTTTCCAGAATGACTGTACTGTTTTACATGATCATCAGCAGTGTATGAATTCCCCCCTTCTGCACCCTTCCCCATGTTCTCTCTAATTGTTTTAAAAACTAGCAACCAGTACAGTGATAGCAACAGATGTACGGCGATAGTCATTGTGGTTTAGATTGGCATGCCTATGGCGCTTACAGCTGTTGAGTGTTTTTCAAAGACGTTCTCCGTTTGTGTGTCCTGTCTTAAGAAATGTTCATATAGGACCTTTGCCTGCACTTCAGGTTCTTGTCTTGCTGTTGGCTTCTTGGCACATTTTAGATTTTACCACCTGATCTGAAATACTATTTACAAATATCCAAATCTGTGGGTTATCATTCATTCCTTCCTTGTCAATAGAAACCTTTCGGTTTGATGCAATCTTCTTAGCCGGTAGTTGCCTGCAGGTTCTTGAGGTCATATCTGAGAGGTCTCTTCTATACGTCACAGAGCTTTCCCCACACATTTTTTTCAGTCGTCTTCATTTGGGTGTCTTCATTTTATAGGTCCTCACTCTGTTTTATAACCGATTCGTACATAAAGAGTGAGAAAGGGGTCTGTGTCCATTCTTCTGCACGTGGACATTCCATTTCCTATTGAAGATTATCCCTCTGAAGACGCGATCCTGTTTTCCTGAAAGCTTTGTCAAAACCCAATCAAGCACAGGTTTGTGGGTGTAAAGTTCTTCTCTCAGTTACTTCAGTCAGATCCATTTTTCCTCTCAGGGTGGTAACTTCTGGTCTTCTCCATTTACATTTCAGGACCCTCCCAAATCCACTCTGTACGTTCATCCGCACTGGACTGTTTAAACACAAGGTAAAACCGAGCAGTCGCCTTTAGAAAGAATGATTTCATATGCTTGGTAAAAAGTTTTCTGGGATATTTTACTTAATAATCACAAAGCACTGGACACCAGACTGGCCGAAACATCAATAATATAAGACATGTTGTCAAATACACATGTAGACCATTTTTATTATTTTTTGAAAGGAAATGAATATTCATAGGCAGACGTACCCCATACCTTGAGTGGTTGGGGCAAGGAGTGTTGAAAAAGTCTTAACTTTCTCTTCTAGAAAAATTCAATATACAGTAAGCAGAGAGAATTATAGAATTCCTTCTTCCTCAATACCCAGCTTCGGAGATTAACCCGTCAAGGCCGATCATGTTTTGTTTATAACCATGACTGCTCTGCTTCAGCGGTCATGGTTTATCTTAAAGCAGATCTCAGTCTGTATAACCATTAGTGGATATGTCAGTGGGAATCCTTCTGTGCTGTCCGGTGGGACTCCGCAGGGATGGAAGTAGTCTGCATCCCATTCTCTGCTGCCCGTGGCTCTGGAATGTTTGGTGTCTAGCCACTATCACAACAGGAGTAAAGTTCTTACGATTTTCAAACTGTGGCTTAAATCCAAATGTAATTAGCCCTATGTGCCCAGAGGCGACCTATTGGATAAGACGGCTGTTTGACATAAAGACTCTTTTTTTTAAAAACATAATTTAAAAGTAGCTCAATTCTTCCTGACTGTATCACTGCACCCACCAGGCAGTGTGTTCTCTTTCCGTCTCTCCTCCCCTGGCCTTTGATAACTACCATCCTACTCTCTACTCAGGAGAAGTGACTTTTTTTTATTGGTTATTTTATTTACTTACATTTCAAATAGTGTCCCTCTTCCCAGTTTTCCCTCCACAACGCCCCTTCACATCCCCCCTTCCCTTTGCCTCTATGAGGATGCTCTTCCACCCACCCACACATCCACTCCTGCCTCACCACTCTAGCATTCCCCTACACTGGGGCATCAAGTCTTCACAAGACCAAAGACCTCCCCTCCCATTGATGTCAGATAAGGCCATCCTTTGCTACATATGTAGCTGGAACCATGGGTCCCTCCAAGTATACTTGTTGGTTGGTGGTTTAGTTCATGATAGCTCAGGGTGGTCTGGTTAGTTGATATTGTTGTTCTTCCTATAGGGTTGCAATTGCCTTCAGCTCCTTGAGTCCTTCCCCCAACTCTTCCATTGGGGTCCCCAGACTCAGTCCAGTGGTTGGCTGTGAATATCTGCATCTGTATTGGTCAGGCTCTGGCAAAGCCTCTCAGGGAACAGCTATATCAGGCTCCTGTCAGCAAGTGCTTCTTGGCATCAGCAATGGTGTCTGGGTTTGGTGTCTGCAGGTGGGATGGATCCCTAGGTGGAGCAGTCTCTGGATGGCCTTTCCTTCAGTCTCTGCTCCACTCTTTGTCCCTGCATTTCCTTTAGATAGGAACAATTCTGGGTTAAAATTTTGGAGATGGGTGGGTGGTCCCATCCCTCAACTAAGGACCATACCCATCTACTGAAGATGGTCTCTACAGGGTCTATCTTCGCTTTGCTGGGTATGTCTGCTCATGTCATTCCTGCTGGGTCCTGGAAACCTCTTGCTTCCCTGGCATCTGGGGCTTTCTAGTGGCTTCCCCAAGTTCTCCATCCCATACTGCTACATATTTCTGTTCAATTCCCTGATCATCTGACCATCTGTAGTTCTCTCCTGCCTCTTCCCATCCCTGATCCTGCCCCCCTTTTCTTCCCTCCCCTGAGGAGTGACTTTTTTAAGGTTCCACATATAAACAGTATCAAGGATTATTATCTCTGAGCCTGGCTTATTGCCTTAATTATTTGATTCTAACACTCAGAGTTCTCTAAATATAGTGTAAGTATCCTTTTAAAAATCATGACTTTGCCTCTCAACTGAGCAATGCTGCAGTCTGGTTGCTAGATCTCTTACGTTCTTTAACACTACAATTTGAAGAGGTAATATTAATTTGCATTTTATATCATATCAATGTGGGTCATTTTCAATCATTTTAAACTATGGATATAATTCTTAATAGCATTTGAACTCTTGACTGTCTGGATTCCAAGCATTTAAAATTAGGCTTGGCTATCTGCCACCCCCCTTTAAAACACATTTTAATTGTTCTTTTTCTGTCTCAAGGAGACTAAGCATCTAAGATTCAATTTCAAACGCTTCCTTTTGTTTCTCCAGCCCTAGCACTTTCAGAACCTTCCTTCAGCATCCAAGTCAGGGTAGCTTTCGATTTTTTTCTTCTTACCATGTCAGTTCTTTTATTATGTTTTTTTTTTATTATTGTTAAATAGGTGACAAGATTTCATTGACATTGTCCTCCGTGTAGACCATTTGTCTGCTGGGGTCCAGATTCCCTGCAGTTCCTTTATCAAGCATAAACCCTGACTCTGATGTGGCCCTGTGACTACGGAAAACTGCAGACATGAGATGACGACGAGGAGCAATGTCCTCAGGGTTAAAGCATGATGAGAACGACAGGGAAGTCTAGAAGGGAGAGAACTCAGTGGAGCAGGTCAAAGATTCCGTTTGTTCAAGCTTTGGTTGAGTGCTATCGCTAGTAGTTAGCTACAGAACATATAAACAGCAGTGGGAAAATAAACCATCCCTCTCCTTTTCAGGTTCCTGAGATGCCAGGCTGCACTGGCCTTGGTGTTTGCCTGCCTACCTATTATCTATCTGTTTCTTGGCTTGCCTTTCTATCAATCCAACCAATGTATTACATCAGGAGTTTACCCAGGGTTGTGGAGCCTATTTAACATGGATAAGTAATTACTAACAAGTATAAACACCTATGAATATATGTCTATATATATCGATCTATCTATCTATATATCATATATTCAAATATTCATATAGCTATATCTTTATTTATATCTGTCTTTGGTATTTTAAATATACATCACAGTCCAGGATATCTCTCTCATTACCTGATGCCTACTAAAATACACACTTGTCAGTGAAATCTTCCTTTTGGGGTGGAGTTTTTTGAATGTCTGGGGATGCTGGTATTCCTGAGTGTTTAGTGTCATTTATGTCACGGTCCAGGCTGTTGTTCATCACTCATCAGAAAAGCAACAGGAAGGAGCACAGAACATTGTAAGTCCTCATAACTTGGCAATGAGATTCTAGCCACCTCCATATCTCAGCACTGGGTGACTTCATGGGTGTCTTACTCTCCTAGCATGTGTTAACTGATTGGATACTTGGTAGGGTAGAAGCCAGAGTGAGGGAGAGAAGGCGATGCCCAAGTCATCATAGGAGGAGTAGGGTGGGGTAGAGGGAAGGATGGTGGCACAAAACAAGGGCTCCCTGAAAAGGGAGCAGAGGAATGAAAAGACATAGTGTTGAGGGCAAATCTAGCTGATTTCAAAACTCTTAGGCAGTGGAGATGGCTCAGTGGTTAAAGTGCTTGCTGCACTTTGGATCTCTAGCACTCTCGTAAAAGCTGAAGCGTGGCCGTGTGCATCGGTAATGCCTCTGCTTGGGGCTGGAGGGTGGAGCTAGAAGGATCCCTGCAGTCCTGGGTCAGCCAGTCCGTCTGTCTGTCTGAAACAGCGATCCCAGGGTTCAGTGAGAAACCTCATCTCAAAACACAAGGTAAAGGAATGACCAGAGAAGGCATCCTGACGTTCATCTCTCAGCTCTCTTTGCACTCTTGCAGGCAAGCATGCTGGAACGCACGTATTCACACATGTGTATACCACAAATACACATATGGCCAAGTTTTGTTCTAGCCTAGTTCCCCAAAATGTAAATTATGTTGAACAGAAATCACATTGGCGATAAGGATTTGTCATCGGAAATTATACAGCATTGTATCATAGTATTTGCTGGTTCCCCTTTTCCCTCACATCTGTTCCACACACATTAATGTACAATTATTCATAAAACCACATTTACTGAAGGTCTGTGACCCAGGCGGACACGAGATGTGAAATACAGTAGAGATTAAGAAGTGGTACTTCTGCTACTACAGAGCAGGACCAATTTCCTTTACCGGCTGAGGGGGTGGAGGCTGACTAAGGCTTGCTCATCTCACCCTTGCTGTTTCCATCTCTCTTCCATTTCATCACCATGGTTTCCAGTGCCAACATTTCGGCTTCCATCTCTTCTCTTCTTCAAAATGTCAGCCACATCTTTATCTCCACCAACATTTACTTCTGATCCCATATTTATTTTTCTCAGCCACGGTGTTTTTACCAAAGGCTTCTTTGTATACCAAGCATCACTGGAGAAATAAAAGAGAACTGCATCATGCAGGTATTTGATTGCTCTTGAGTTTCCTGCGACTTAGGTTTAGAAAGTTTGATAGAAGACAGTAAACGTTTTGTAAAGGTCATGGGGGTGGGAGGTTTGCAGGACGATGAGAATGAATAAAACAGCTATTGGTCTCGTGTTTATGTAGCCAAGAAATAATATCTGTTCACAGAACCATCACTATACTATATTCCTGGAATTGAGAGGCAGTTTGTATGTGTGTGTGCCTCTTTGTGTGTGTGTGTGCATGTGCCTGTGTGTGCATGTGTGCACACATGCCTTCTCATATATGTGGAAGTCAGAGACCAACTTTCAGGAACTAATTCTTGCCTTTCTCCTTGTAAGGAAGGGTGTCCCTTATTTCTGCCCCACAGTGTGTTCCAGGCTAGTTAGCCCTGGAGCTTTTGAGTCAGTCTCTGTATTCTGTTTCTCACATTGCTACGAGAGTCCTGGCACCACATGCTCACCACATCTGATTGTTCACATTAGCTCCCTGGGAAGAGCTCAGGAAGCTGGACTTAGATGGCAAGCACTGTTAGCAGCGGATCGCTCTCTCCACCTGCAGGTATTGTTTCCTAAAGGAAAAAGAGACTTTGAATCTCAAGGGGCTGAGCTGGAATCTGACTCAAATGAGACTCCCGGATCGGATTAGCCCGTTTAATCTCAGATTTAAAGCCTCTGAGACTCTGTGCTCTCTCCTGTCATCTAGGTATACGGGTAACAGGAACACTGGGTCGTTGGGAGGTATACAAGAGACCGTCCCAGGAATGAAGGAGACACTTCACAGAATTGCTCCGGCTCAGCCCTGCCCTCCCCACTTCCTCTTTATAATCATGATTAGTCTGCCATTCTCGACCACACTGAAGTAGCAGAAGAATGTTCTGTGACTCGGTGAAAGGCAGGGTGAAGCTTTGAGTCCAGAGACAATTTTTCTGGAGTGAAATTTTCTGGTCCTCAAGTGAATGCATACCCTGGCCCATCCTCCACCAAACTGACATTCGTGTGGTTCAATTTAAAATACATGTCCCAGAGGAAAGGAACTACCAAAGTGTGCCTAAGTTAGGACTTTCTTCTTTTCAGTATTTAAATAATAGTGAATAGAATTACTGAAGACAGTATGCTGCTTAGGAGCAGCTGCACTTTTGGATTGGTTGTTTTAGAGTAATCTATAGATGCGATGGTTTTTATGGTGCTCTTGAAAATAGGTTTCTTTTGTATTGTAACAGGAGACAGAAACAACATTGATTACTTTGCTGAGAGAATTTAAGCAAGCGCCAATAACTAGGTGGCCGAAGGATGGAAAACGAAAAGGAAAGACCACAGAGGTATCATGTGGAGAAGCAGCCTCCAGGACAGGGTCTGGAGAAGCAGAGAGAAGCAGCTGACAACTTGGGTCTTAGGTAACTAGAGAAGGGGCTTTGGAGAAGTCAAACTCAGGCCTCTACATTAGGTCAGCCAGGCAGGGAGTATGGCTCAGTGGTAGAGTGCTTGCCCAGGATGCGCAGGTATGAGCTTCAGTGCTTGAAAAAGGAAGGGCTTTTGAATGTGACTTAGCTTGACCTGTTGCTTCTGGGTTGGAATAAAGAAGCCCTGTGGGGAGCCGCCCTCACATTCGCCGTTACAAGATGGCGCTGACATCCTGTGTTCTAAGTGGTAAACAAATAATCTGCGCATGTGCCAAGGGTAGTTCTCCACTCCATGTGCTCTGCCTTCCCCTTGACGACAACTCGGCCGATGGGCTGCAGCCAATCAGGGAGTGACACGTCCTAGGCGGAGGATAATTCTCCTTAAAAAGGGACGGGGTTTCGCCATTCTCTCTCTCTTGCTCTTGCTCTTGCGCTCTTGCGCTCTGGCTCCTAAAGATGTAAGCAATAGAGCGCTTGCTCTTGCTCTCTTGCTCCTGAAGATGTAAGCAATAAAGCTTTTGCCGCAGAAGATTCCGGTTTGTTGCGTCTTTCCTGGCCGGTCACGAACGCGTGTAAGAAAGCCCCGTGGGCTAGGGACCAAAGCGCTGAAGGGTAGATACTGGCTCCTTAGTATGTCTGAGGTTAGAAGCACAATGACGCTGATTTTATAAACACTGAGAAGACTGTAGATCGGAATCAGCTGCCATCATGCAAGAGCATCCTCAATCTGGAAGGACCTCATGGTGTGATCCAACAGTAGCCGGATCAGAAGCCATGTAAACAAACACACATCTTTCTTCCTCCTCCAGCCTGGCAGGCACAGCTGGTGTTTGGACAACCCCAGGATCAAAATTGCACAACCGAATAAAGAAGGGGACTGAGATACAAGTGAAAGAATTCAATATATAAAAACCTCCTTTAATGAAAATAGACCTCTACATTCAGAAACAAGATGTGTTGAGGGGTTGATATTTTCCTTTACCTTTTCTCCTCAACTCCTTATTTAAGGCTGGAAAAGATTTCCATGATGGAAGGAGAAACATGGCTCAGTGTCTTCTTCCTGCCTTGCCAAGATTCCAATGACTCTAAGATGCCAGTGGTCACAACATGCAGGCGTTTCACACAGTGATAAATGGTGCGTATCTATGCTGGCTGGCTTAGAATGGCTGTTTTCTTCTTCTCATCATGCTTGATATTAAGTACTCTCCATAATTTCATTAAAAATATTTTTTCTTTGCTTCTGTTGTCTGTTTTGTTTTTTTGTTTTTTGTTTTTTTTTTTTTTGTTTTGTTTTGTTTTGTTTTGTTTTTTTTTGCCTACAGCTGGAGCTTGAACCCAGAGCCTTGCACATGCTAAGCAAGCTCTCTGTTACCGAGCTGTACCTTCAGTCCAAGAAAGAGAATATTATCATTACTCAAACTCAGGAAGGAAAGAAGCCCAGTAATGAATAGTTCTTAATTTAATTATTTCACTTTTTATCTCCAAAAATTCCCTCTTGAGATACAAATACTGACAGGCATAAAGATATGCTATGCTTACACGTATGTGGACCTTACAGTTGAAAGCTTACTATGAACTGGGGTCATGGTGGGCATGAAAGATGCTATTTAATCTTCCTTGTGGGCTCTTAGGGTGAGTCCCATCTTTATCTCCATAATACCGTCAGGAAAGTGAGCACTGCTGAAGACACATACCTAAGGTTACACAGACAAGGAGCAGAGCTAAGCCCAGAAGCAGATCTGATAGAACCATCTAGAGAAGCCGCCTGGACACTCATATCTTCTTCCCTGGATCCTCTCCACAGGCTCGTGGCGTGGGTCCAGGTTCACGTCAATGGGCCATGCACAGGCCCAGGCTACTCTGATTATCACTTGATCCTCCATTCCTAGCCAAAGCTAACTCCCAACATCAAATTTATGAATACATGTTCTCTCCTGCCCTGGTATTATTTGAGTGTAAACTTGAAATGAACAAGTCCCTTTTGGCTTGAAGTATTGTTTTTCTTCCTTGCACACCTTCCATTATTTGTGAACAATCCTTTCGTTAAACATCCAAATTCCCTGCACCCTCCTTCCAGAGAACACCCCTGTCTTAGTCAGGGTTCTACTGCTGGGAACAGACACCATGACCAAGCCAAGTCTTATAAAGGATAACATTTAATTGGGGCTGGCTTACAGGTTCAGAGGTTCAGTCTATTATCATCAAGGTTGGGAACATGGCAGCATCCAGGCAGGCATGGTGGCAGGAGGAGCTGAGAAGTCTACATCTTCATACGGAGGCTGCTAGCAGAACACTGGCTTCCAGGAAGCTAGGATGAGAGTCTTATAGCCCGCACCCATAGTGACACGCCTACTCTAACAGGGCCATACCTTCTAATAGTGCCACTCCCTGAGCTGAGCTTATATAACAAACCATCACAAGCCCTGATACACTGAACAAGCACAGAATGCTGGGGCCCAGTATGATGTCACCACTGCAGACTGCTGGGGCCCAGTATGATGTCACCACTATAGACTGCTGGGGCCCAGTATGATGTTATCCCTGCAGACTGCTGGGGCCCAGTATGATGTCACCACTGCAGACTTCTGGGGCCCAGTATGATGTTATCCCTGCAGACTGCTGGGGCCCAGTATGATGTCACCATGCAGACTGCTGGGGCCCAGTATGATGTCACCACTGCAGACTGCTGGGGCCCAGTATGATATTATCCTTGCAGACTGCTGGGGCTCAGTATGATGTCACCACTGCAGACTGCTGGGGCTCAGTATGATGTCACCACTGCAGACTGCTGGGGCTCAGTATGATGTCACCACTGCAGACTGCTGGGGTTCAGTATGATGTCACCACTGCAGACTGATGGGGCTCAGTATGATGTCACCACTGCAGACTGCTGGGGCTCAGTATGATGTCACCACTGCAGACTGCTGGGGTTCAGTATGATGTCACCACTGCAGACTGCTGGGGCCCAGTATGATGTCACCACTGCAGACTGCTGGGGCTCAGTATGATGTCACCACTGCAGACTGCTGGGGCCCAGTATGATGTCACCACTGCAGACTGCTGGGGTTCAGTATGATGTCAACACTGCAGACTGCTGGGGCTCAGTATGATGTCATCACTGCTAACAGTGGAGGAGAGTTGTACATGTCTCGCCCACCAGCTCTGTGTGCTTCAGAGGCTGCTAGGCAAGGGCATTCATCTGGGATCTTGATAGTGACCGGATCTAGAGGTGAACTTCTCTGCCTTATCTATTCCCTCCCTAACAATGTGTTCAACAATTAACATTTAGAAACAATATAACTGTAGAAACAATATAACGTTTTATCCTCTTTAAAAACCTCGGCAGTCTTGGTAGAGACAATTCGCAACACAGAGAGGGAGGGGAGGGGATCCCAGAACGCAGGAGCAGTGGAAGCAAGCTCTTACATGGAAATTAATTAGGAAGTCTCTGCGGTCAATACTGCTGTTGGGTTTTGGTGCCACTCCTATGAAGGAAGCTTTGCTTTGCTCTTTTATGGATGGAAAACAGAAGCCACGAGTGAGCGAGTCAGCTGCTGGCAGAGCTGAGCCTTAAGGAAGCATTCCACTAGCTCCTGATCCAATCTTCCACCAGCTCCTGGCAAAATGAAATTATGTGTTTCATTCTTTATTTCTTCAATGTGTGTTTACCCAGCACCTTTTATGTGCTGGGTTCTGAAAAACACAGTGAACAGAACAGTGGGGGGGGGGGGTACCTGACGTCCTGGTGATTGTAGTTCACTATCTGGTTATATGTTAGAAAATGGCACAAGCAGATGAAAAAAAGGGGAATTTTTGCTTAAAGGTAGTTATAGGACAGGAGCCACGAGGTTAGAAAAAGCAGGATGCAGTGATGTTGAAAAGTTAAATAAATGTCATGTGCAAAATCACAGCCATGAACATCCATTTCTCTTCCTCAAATCAACTCCCATTCACTGGGTTAAGAGGTTCTCACTGACCTACTTAATGCTTCGAAACAGCACCTATGTTTTGCTATCTGTGGCACTTTCAATCAGATCTGGGAAGAGCTGGATTGCTAAAAGAGCTGCCAGTCATTTTGGACCCTGTGGGCCAAGCTTGTGGTGGGGTCATTACTTGAAAATAGAGTTTTATTTTAAAAGAAGTGGCTTAGTCTGATTCCTTTCAGGAGAGCTTTTTAAATTCACTTCTTCCAGGTGTCTTCATTTGGTTTCCGCTTGCTGTATTAAAACATTCTGACAAAGGCAACATAAAGGAGAAAGGGTTTATCTAACTCACAGTTCTAGGCTGCAGCCCATAATTGTTTGTCCAGTTATAATGGTAGGAACTTCAGAGGATTGGTCACATCCCACCCATCGATTCATGCAGTGAGTTAATGTGTTAATACACTAGTTCACTAATATTAATATTAAGACACTAATGTAATTAATGTATTAATTCACAGAGAGCTCAGCTTGCTCTCTTCTTTTCATTCAATCTAGAGTCTGGCCCATGAATGGTGCAGCCCACAGGCAGTGGGGAATCTTTGTGTAAGGTCTTACTATTACCGTAATAGAGAACAGTGGCCAAGACCATTTACAGAAGGAAGGATTCATTTGGGGCTTGTGTTTCCAGAGGGTTCAGAATCCATCACTGTCTAGATAGGGAAGTCTTGCCGCAAGCACCAGGCTCGACAGCAGAAAGAGCTGAGGGGCCACATCTCAAATAGAAAGCCCAGAGTGAGCGAGAAATGATACAAGTCTTTAAACTCTCAAACCTCTCCACCAGTGACACACTTCCTCCCGCAATGCCTCAGCTGTTAAGCATCCCTCAACAGAGCCACCAAAGGGAGCAAAGCGTTCAAGTGCCAGAGACACATGGAGGGCATCTCATTCAGAGACCACAGTCCTCCCACCTCAATTGAAGAAATCCCTTAGGCCAACCTACTGTGTACAACCCTCCCTGCAGTCGGCTTGTTTCCCAAGCAGTTCTACATTGTTTCAAGTCAGTAACCAGACTAATCATTGCGCCAGGCAAACCTAAATGAATGATTCCTTTATAGTTAGGGAAGAAAAATTTTCTTTAGTCAAAGTAGGTTCAAGTGTGGTGATTCTCCTGCGTCCACCTCCTGAGAATTGCACAGGCATACACTGCCGTGGACTTTGGGACCTGTCATGCGTGTCACTACTGGAGTGGATGTAGCAATACACTATGACTGCCTCCTACCCCCAGCCTCCATTTAGACACTCTTGCTCTGACCCTTTAATTCTGGAAGCTTCTATGTGTTTCACACTCGCATGTCTGCTCAGGCCTCTGCAGTTCTACCCTGAGGGATATTTACATCATCTGGGGAATCAACCAGAAGTGCCGTCTGCAATCTCTGGCTGCGGGACTGTGGGTGGACAAGGTCCAGGTAAAATCAATGTATCTTGTCTCACATCTCCTTTCATTGGCAGTCCATGTGTATTTACGTTACATCTGTTAAACCATAGCTCTCAGGACACAGGGACATGATTCTGTTCCTTTCCGTCATTTGAAGTGCAGTACCAAGCACACAACAGCAGGTCCCTGGTAGGGGTTCTGTGTAGGGGATGACAGAGACAGGAGGCTGGCTTTCACCCCATTCATAGCTTGTGAAATTACTAGTGTTTTGTGGTTGTTTAGAGTGCTTCAATACAAGTGTATTCATTTTATATGTCTTTCCTACTTGGAGACTATGAACTTCACTAAGACTGCCTCGACACTAGCCCTTAAATAAGGTACCTAAGTGAACAGTCCTTTTCCCATAACTTCACTCATCTCATCCCACAGAACTCAAGAAGATATAGGAAAATCAGTGGAACCAAGTTTTGGACTTCCTAGACTTCAGATATGCTCTTCCTTGTTGGAGGAAATATAAGCCTCTGGCTGGCTGACACTTACTATCACCCATGCTGGATCCTAACTAAGATGCTCCTATTGCCTCTGCCATCTTCCTGGAAACTGCTTGGCTACTTTGTTGTTAGAAGCTGAGTCTTTGCTCTCGTTAAGATGAGGGTTTGCAGGAAATATGTTCTCAAAAATCCAGTAGCTTAAACAAAATAAATCTCGTTTTACTACATAAAGAAAATATAGAGACAGGAGTGTCATGGTACAAAGTTTCTTTTTGTAGTCGTAAGGATTACTTCCAATCTGCCCCTACAGTAGTGGTGTCTTCACCGTCATGGCCTAAGACAGTTCACACAGTTAAGCAACTGTATACCAATAAACAGGATGGAGGAAACGATAAAGGTTCATCTTATTTCCTTTCAGGAGACCCATGGGAGGCTCATGCTCAACCAACTCATTCAACAAATACTTTAAAAAATACTACGGTGTAAAGTATATGGCTTTCAACACAGACCATACGAACATCTAGCTGATGGGAAATTTAGCCATGTGGTTAAAATTAGTATAAGGAAGCTACATTGAACCATCCAGATAAAATCAGAACTTTACCCACTGAGGTTGGAAATGTAACTCTACAGATAATTAGCAACCTGTGCAGCGCTACAGTTCAAAGACAGAAATACTATTGGCATGTAGCATCTTTCCCTATGTTTCTTTCTTTATTGGCATACAAAGAGAGAGAGTTTATTTAACACACAATCTTGGAGGCTAAACGGATGCGATTAGGGATTTCCATCTGTTCAGCTCCTGCCTTGGCTATATCACAACACAGTAGATAGCGTTGGGATGGAAGCACATTTGATAGAGAGGGGTCACATGGAGAGACAGGAGGCACAAGCTAGAGGGTGTGCAGGCCCGGACCAGCTCTTTTCAAATCACCCTCTCACACCAGAGCTAACCTGGGTCCTGCAAAAAGCTTTCTTAACCCCTACCAAGATCCATCCCTCCATTGACCTGTTTTCCATCACCACACCTTAAAGCTTCGACTTCCTCCTAGGTGTCATACCGATGACTGAGCTACATGCTCACGAGCCTCTGGGCTCTGGGAGACAAGCCTGTACTGGCCTCAGCGTATTTATTTAGAGAAGCTTTGCAAAAATGATTTTAAGAGTTTCTGTTTCCCCACTTACCTTCACAGGCTCAGACCCATCTCCTTCCTGTTTCTCATGGAGGCAAATACAGCTAGACAATGTGTGGGCTTCTCTCTAGGACTGCCCTCTCTTGAAATTGAAGTCACCCAGGAAGCCTGCCTCTGCACTTTCTGCACAGAGCTCCCCTCCTCTGCCCTCCCCTCCCTTCCCCTCCCCTCCCTTCTCCCCTTTTCCCAGCAGAAATACCTCCCATCTTCTGGGGCCCAACTTGGCGCCAGAATACTGCAATCCCCCTTTCATGGTGACACTCCCTAACGCCCCCCCCCCCCAGTGTCAGATGCCCGCTTTAGGAATACACATCCCACCCTCCATATTGCCGAGGCTAGCACCCTCCATGATAGATAACTAGCACTTCCCGGGTGCAGATGGATTCCTGTCCTTGAGAAAAAAAAAAAAAAAAAAACGAACCAAACATCCCTGAAAAAAATAAGTGACCCCCTTTTTGGCCATGAGAGAAGGGCAATTAAGTGTTCCCAGACAGCGGTGGCCACCTGTAAAAACACACCAGCTTCTGATAGCACAGTAAGTTACTTTCCCAGGTCAGAAAGGTCCCTTCCAGTTGCATAGTTCTCCACCCGCCCCGCTATCTGAAGGTTTGAAGGACAGCATTCCTTTACACTCTCATAGAATGCCAAGGTTTGGAAACCCTGCTTGTGGGGGTGGGGGGTGGAGGGTGGGGGTGGGGAGGGCTTTATAAATCCCCTTTCCTTAGACCTGGGGGGTTCGCTCTCTTTCCTGTTTCATCAGGAAGGTTGGTGGCTCAAGCTTGAGCTTGAATAAAGACCCTCACGCAATTACGTCGGGTTGTGATTCTTGGTGGTCTCTTTGGGGTTTTTACAATCTGGGCACAACAAAACAAGCACAGGAGCTTCAAAATCAGAGTCCGCTCCTAAATCCAAACCCCACCCTTCTTTCCTTTTACTGAAAATAGATTACTCCCCTTTGAACCCATTCCCTTTCTGTCTCTCATTAGAAAAGAACAGATTTCTAAGAGATAACAATCGACTATGACAGCGTAAAACAAAATATGAAGAGAACCCCATTATATCGAAGTCGAACAAGGTGACCCAACAGAAGCAAGAACAGGCAAAAGAGTCAGAGACGCACTTGTTTTTAGCGTCAGAAGTCCCATAAAGACATTAAGTGAATAGCTATAACATACATACAGAGGACCTGGTGTAGAGCCATGTAGACCCCGTGCTTGCTGCTCCAGTCTCTGTGAGTTCATAGGAGTCTTGTTCAGTTGGTTCACAGAGCCGTGATCTCCCGGTGTTCCCCCATCTCCCTTTTACTCTCATGCTCCTTCTGCCTCCTTTTCTATGGGATTCCCTGAGCTCCGAGGGGAATTTGATGGAGACTGCCAGTTTAGACTCTCTCCACATAATGTCTGGCTGTGGGTCTCTGCCTTTGTTCCCATCTGCTGCTGGAGGAAGCCTCTCTGATGATGTCAGGAGAAGGCACTGATTTATGAGCATAGCAGAATATAATTAGGAGTCATTTCATTGATGTATTTTTTTTTCCAGACTGTAGTGTTTGGATTTATCCTAGGATTCTGGGCTATCTCGTCTCTGTGGATCTTGTTGCCTCAAGCAGTGTTGGGTATGGATTCCTTCTCACGGAGTGGCCTTAAGCCGGATCAGACGTTGGTTGACTAATCTCACAAGTTCTGTGTCACCATTACCCCAGCATATAATGCAGGCAAGATAAGATTGCACATTAAGGGTTTTGTGGCTGGGTTGGTGTCCACATTTCTTTTTTGGTAGCCTGCAGGATACTTTTCTGAATGAAAGAGACTGGAATTTAGGACAAAGGCTCTACGTAGGCACCAGCTCAACTTTTCCATGTTCCGTGGGTTGTGTGAATGTTATCCTTAGCAATGGAGTCAACTGTCAGTTTGCAGAGAACAACCTCTCTGTCCGAGCATCAGCCTGGCTTGCCTGGAGATTTCCATGGGAAATCCTTGGCTAGCAACCCAGTTCTAACACTGGAAGTCTTATCTGCCTATAAGAGATGGCCAGCTGAGACTCGGTCTCCCCCATTACTAGGAGTCTGCCTTAGATTCCAGGAAGCTTCCACTGCACTGGATTCTGCCCTATCCTTCAAATGCTCCCACTCCTGACCCCTCCCACTCCTGTCCTCACCTGCCCTCGGTCTACCTCCATCTCAGGGAGATCCATGCATCACCCCCAGATCCCTTCTCTTAGCCTAACCTCTCTAGGTCTGCAGATTGTAGCTTGGTTATCATTTACTTGATGGCTAATATCCATATATAATTGAATACACACCATATTTATGTTTTGAGGTCTATATTGCCTTGCTCAGAATGCTTTTTCTAGTTCAATTCATGATGCCTGCTCCCCCTCCCCCCAAGACAGGATTTTTCTGTGTAACAGCACTGGCTGTCCTGGAACTCGCTCTGTATTCGCCTATCTCTGCCTTCTGGGCACTTAATACTTGAATTAAAGGCATCATTTTTTAAATAGCTAAGTAATACTTCATTATGTAAATGTACCACACTTTCTTTGTCAATTCTTTTATGGAGGGATGTAGGGCTGTGGGTGTGGGAGAAGAGGAGAGTGGGAGAGAACCCGCATCCCGCCAGGAGGCATGTGGCCCCAGGTGGGCATCTGGCTGTGTTAGGCCACTGGCCCCACACAGCAGGTGGTGGACAAGGGGCAGCCCCAGGTACCAGATTCTCAGCCTCTAGCATCCCACACTGGATATGGCAGAGGAGCTGAGAACTGAATATGGCTCCTGGGGCGGCATTCAGCCCTGGGGAGGAAGGCAGGAGAGGGCAGGGGTAAAGGGAGGGATCTGATTGGTTCCCATGCAGGCGAGAGTCCTTAGTCTGGTCCGTGGCTGCAGCATAGGAAGGCCTTCTGGTGGGAGGTTAGATGCGGCTCGTTAGGAGAAAGCCTATCCCATCATTCAAGCATGGCAGGCCTTTATGATCAGAGACAGTCTATGGTTTTAAAGCTTTATTGTAGAAAGGCAGGGGAAAAGAGAGAAGTTAGAAAGAGAGAGGGAGAGGCTGGCCATGGCCATGTGAAAAGAGGGGTAAAGAGAGAGAGAGAAGGAAGGCTAGAGAGTAAGAGAGGTAAAAGCTTAGAGAGAGAGAGAGGTGGGGCCAAGCAGCACCTCTTATAGTGGACTGGGCTATCTTGCTGTTGCAAGATAACTGGGGAGGAGTCTAGCCAGAATGCCAGAAGCTTGGGACATTGTCTATGTGACTGATAGCCACACACCTCTCCTGTGGGGGTTGTGGGGACGGTAACTTCGACAGGAGCCAAGGGTCCAGGAGACATGATCAAACATCTTCTGTCCCATGTAGGTGGAAATTGCCACCCACTGGGTCCCACGGAAATTCAAGACCTAAGCTCAACTGGAAACCAGGCTGTCTGTGCATAACCCATTGCCCCACAGAGGGACATCTAGTTTGTTTCCAATTTCTGACTATTATGAGTAAAGTCACAATGAATATGGCTGAGCGAGTGCCCTTGTGGTAGGATGGAATGTCCTTTGAGTGAGTATATACCCCAAAATAGTCTTGAGGTAGATGGATTCCCACTTTTCAAAAGAACTATCACATTGATTTCTGTAAAATGAACACTAATATTCTGTATATATTAATTAATAGAGGAAATCATTGTGACAACAGTTATTGCTTTACCTGCTATTTTTCAAATAAAAGACACAGAGAACTTTTAGATTTATCACAAGCCCTATAGCATTACAGCTGGGCAGACATGAACTCTCATCCCTTCCCTTTCCACACCAGGGGCTCCCAGCATCTCTGAATCCAAGCTCTGAGGCAGCTGGAATCCTTTTAGAAAGGTCCCTGGGGTAAATGCCAGCTGGCAGCTGTGTTCCTTTGCTCTAGTCTCTCAACTTGCTTGGGAACCATGTGACTTGGCTCTGCTCTTTGAGAAACTAATTCTCCACTCCTGAACTATATATCATTGTGTGTGTGTGTGTGTGTGTGTGTGTGTGTGTGTGCATTCCATCTGAGAATCTCTAAAAAATTATTTAAAGTGGGTTCTTGCCTACCACATTGGGGTCATCTGTAGCAGTAAATTAGTTAAACTGCTTTGAGCTCCTTGCGGGTCACCTTGGCTTGCTCAAAGGCTGGGGGCTTTTAATCCTTCTCCCATTTAGCAAATACTCCTTTCCAGCATTCCAGAGTTAACATCCTTTAAAATCTAGATTTCATCTCTGCCACCCCAGACTCAATCAGGAAAATGGCCACTAGAGTCACTTACATGAATTCTTATGTGACTGATCCATCCTGTGCCCCTCTTACAAAGAATCGATAAAAAAGCTAAAAATAAAAAATATTTCACCAAATCTTTATTATGTCCACATAGATATTATTCACTGTTTAACCAAGTATACTATGATTTTTTTTTTCCTCTGTTGATAATGACTTCTCCATAGTGGATTTTTACTTTACTTTACTTTACTTTTCTTTTTTTTTTCTTTTGGTTTTTTGAGACAGGGTTTCTCTTTATAGCCCTGGCTGTCCTGGAACTCACTTTGTAGACCAGAAATCTGTCTGCCTCTGCCTCCCGAGTGCTGGGATTAAAGGTGTGCGCCATCAATGCCCTGCTTTTTTTTTTTTTTTGTTTTTGTTTTTGTTTTTTGTTTTTGGATTTTTACTTTTCAATTACTTGATTTTCTTTGTACTTACTACAGTTCTGCTACATTTTGCAGCAAACTATCAACACATATTCCAATACCAAGTGTCTTATTGGTATCATGCTATTTTTTTCTGGAGTCCTCATATGTCTGGTGCTGTTGAGCTCTGCCACACAGCACCACCCCAGGCAATCACATGGCCTCTGTTGCACTGGATCGTGATGCCTGGATCTTTTGTTTTTTACTTTCTTATATTTGGAAGAACATTTATTAATGCTACATGGGCCTGTGAAATGCCTTGATTCTGTAGTTCCACTTGGTTTTTGCTCTCATTAGAAAGAATAACTGTCCCACAGAACGTTCTAGGCGTTTCTCAATGCATTCTACTTCTGATAATCTCTAGGAGTTTAGATGCTTTTTTATTTTTTTTAAAAGAAACTTAAAAACTTTCTTGTACTATGTATGACTCCTCTCTGCCCCATCAAAGTTTTTATTGTCTTTTGTTTGCACAAGAATGAAATAAGCTTTTGTTGTTTTCTTTAACTATGTCATTTGTTCTGAACACTACCAGACACCTCTTTCAGCCTGGAGTACATTTCTTGCTTCTGGGAAATACTCTCATCTTCTTTAATAATTTCTGTATGTTTTCCCCTGGGTTTGTGAAATCCCCATTGCTTGCACACTTGACTGTCTGTGCTGGTGTTATAGTCCATTTCGTCTCCAGGTTTTGAAGACAGGAGCCCACAACATACTGCAAGGTAGCCTTGATCTCACTATGCTTCTAAGGCCACCCTTAAACTAGTGATCCTTATGCCTCAACCTCCCAAAACGTGTGATATCTTTTTTCTCTATTTTAAGAAAAATGAACCCTTTAGAAAAGTTTGAAATAACAGAAAAATTGCAAAAAAAGAGCAGAGTTCTCAGATACCTTGCACACAGTATCTCTAGTCAGAAATATCTTATATCAGTGTAGGGTTTTTACTATGATGGAACTTAATATGTTATTGATCCACAAAAATCAATAAGTCAATATTTTATTTATGTTGCCTTAGATGTTTCTAATATATATTTTTCTGTCCAGGGATTCATCTAGGATACTACATTACATTTAGAAATCCCATCATTTTAAGTTCTTCTTTGCTTGACAGTTTTTATATTTTCTGGGCTTTAGATGATCTTTACATCACAGAACATCTAACAAGTGTTTGTAAAATATTCACCCATTTGATATCTTTTTCCCTGTGTCTTAGTTAGGGTTTTACTGCTGTGAACAGACACGATGACCGTGGCAAGTCTTATAATGGGCAACATTTAACTTACAGGTTCAGAGGTTCAGTCCATCATCATCAAGGTGGGAGCAGGGCAGCATCTAGGCAGGCACGGTGCAGGCAGAGCTGAGAGTTCTAAATCTTTATCTGAAAGTTGCTAGTGGAAGACTAGCTCCCAGACAGCTAGGACAAGAGTATTAAAGCCACACCCACAAAGCCACACCTACTCCAACAAAGCCACACTTACTCCAAGAAGGCCATACCTACTCCAACAAGGCCACACCTACTTCAACTAGGCCACACCTACTTCAACAGGGCCACACCTTCCATCAGTGTCACTCCCTGGGCCAAGCACATACAAACCATTACACCCTGCCACCCATGGTTAGATTAGGGTAACTGGTTCTTTGAAGGCAGATCATGAAACTACAGAATCAGTCTTATTACATTACAGGACCTTGCTTCCTGAGACTACACTCACATTGTTGATGTGGACAATCAAACTCTGGCTAATGTCGTATTCATCATGTTTCTTTTTTAAGGATTTCATTATTTATGTGTATGTGTATGTATATTTGCACACACCTGCATGCAGAGCCTGCAAGGGCTAGAAGAGGGTGTTAGATCCCTGGAACTCAAGTTCCAGTTGGCAATAAGCTGCCCGCTGTGGGTGCTGCAATCCAAATTCTTCAATGTGTGCGTCTCATGCAATCACAATAGAGTCAGGTTCCCCTAAAATAGTAAGAATCCCTTGCTAGGGTCCCCCAATCTACTGACTATTTTTTAAAAAAATGTTTTAATTGAAATATGTGGAGCTCTGCACTCTTGTAGATGGTTGGCCGATTCAGTCGATGAGGATGGTATGAGCAGAGATGTCGAACAGGAGGTTTGGAAGCCCTGTGAGTATATATGGTAAATAAACCACACCAAGAGCCGCACTCAGGAGTCAGATCAACTTTTCTTAAGGTGATTCAAGGCTTACAAAGTTTTCGGGGACTAAGAGCAGCGACATCCAGGATGGGCAAAGGCCATTGGCTGGCCTTAGGATACCTAAAATGCCTCATTAGCACGGGGAAGCTGGAACCCCTGGTGCTGGTTGAACAGACTTTGTCAAGAGAAAGAAAATTGATCCTATAAACTAATTGAATCTATGTGAAGGCAGAGGCAAGTCTGGGGGCTTAGAATTCCCCAGAGAAGGTCAGAGAAGGAGAAAGGCAACTAATGAGGGGAGTCCTCCATTATTCGAGACAGAAGGCTATCTGGTCCCAGGTAGACTTAGTTAGCAGCGTTTTCCCACAGAAATACAATTATTTTCAGTCTCCCTCCTCCCTTTCCTCCTTCTCGATCCTCCCAGCTTCCTCTTCCCAGCCTCTCTCATATTCCTCTCATTCTCAGGTGAAAAGTCTCTTTTCCTTTGATTATGATTATTACATTCATATACAAGTACATATGTATGCACAAATATATAAAAATACAGCATGCTGTGCCATTCTTGTTGTTTGTGTGTGTGTGTGTGTGTGTGTGTGTGTGTGTGTGTGTGTGCGTGTGTGTGTGTGTGCATGGTCTCAGGGTTAATTACTCTGTGCTGGACAGTCACTAAAGGGGTTGGTTCATCCCTGGGAGAGGCTAATTGCTCTCTGGCCCTTTAAAATTTGCATATCTTAAGTTTTATTACTTATTCTCTAGGGCTTTACAGCTCATTTTAAAAATTGTTTTATTTATTTACATTCCAAATGTTGCCCCCCCGCCCCCCCCATCCTGGTCCTTCCTCCAAGAGTTCTACACCCCATTCCTCCTCCCCTTTGTCTTGGAGAGGGTGCTCTCTCACCCACTTACCCCTACAGCCTATTCCTCCCATCCCCACCCTCCTTCCCTGGGGCATTACGTATTTATAAGATTAGGCCCATCCTCTCCCACTTAGGCCAGACAAGGCAGTTCTCTGCCATATATATTCAGGGGGCTGCTCGGACCAGCCCGTGTATGCTCTTTGATTTGTGGCTTAGTTTCTGGGAGTTCCCAGGGGTCTGGTTATTTGACACTGTTGGTCTTCCTATGGGTTTGCCATCCCCTTCAGCTCCTTCAGTCCCTCCCCTAACTCTTGCATAGGGGTCTCAGACCTCAGTCCAGTGCTTGGCTGTAAGTATCTGCATCTGTCTCAGTCAGCTGCTGGCAGAGCCTCCCAGAGGACAGCCGTGCTAGGCTCCTCTCTGCAAGCACAACATGGCATCAGTGATAGTGTCAGGGTTTGGTGCCTGCCCATGGGATGGATCCAAGCTGTCCCAGTCACTGGATGGCCTTTCTGTTAATCTCTGCTCCAAAGTTTTACAGCTCTGAAAAGTGGTATTCTGTCATGTTAATATAATAAGGTATAGCTGGGCGGTGGTGACGCACGCCTTTAATCCCAGCACTCGGGTTAGCAGAGGCAGGTGGATTTCTGAGTTCGAGGCCAGCCTGGTCTACAAAGTGAGTTACAGGACAGCCAGGGCTATGCAGAAAAACCCTGTCTCAAAACAAAACAAAACAAAACAAAACAAAACAAAACAAAACAAAACAAAGCAAAGCAAAGCAAACTAACTAACTAACTAAACTAACTAACTAACTAACTAACTAACAAGGTATAATTGTTTCACCATCAATATAACCCCCTCTCCGACTCATTTAACATTTCATCAGTCTCTGAATCATGGCGACTGCTCAATTGTTTTTTGTTTGGTTTTTTTTTTTTTTGTTTTTTCTGAAAACTGAATTGTGAAGTTTGTGGCTGTTTTAAATAAGTTCCTTTTATTTAGAGATGTGCACTCAGGATTCCTTTGGATGGCTCTCGAGCTCATTTCTGCAAAACTCGGAAGAATTCCAATATATAGACTACTGCAGTTTGTTTACTCATTTCCGTGTTAAGGACAGCTCGGATACTTCCATCTTTGGTGATTATGAATAAAGTTTCTCTGAACACTTATGCGTGGTGTTTGTGTGAACTTCCTTTCAAACAAGTTTGAGTGAATGAAGCGTAGATTAAGAGAACAGCTGTTGAATTGTCTTTTGAGAATGTCTTTGTTAGAAACTGCCAAACTCAACAGCCATGAGTGACTTCATATTGCTCAATATCATCACCAGCATCCAGCAATGTCAATGTGCTGAATTTGAGATACTGTAATGAATTTGTCCTGACATCTGATTGTTGTTTTAGTTACATCTTTCTACAGAAAAGTAAGGTCACTGTCTGCCCCCTATCCATCTACCACTTAATTGATGAGAGACTTGCTCGGATCTTTGGAATTTTCATATTTGTTTACGATTGAGTATTAAGTGTGGTTTATGTCATTTTGGCTATGGTCCTTTATCACATAACTAGCTTGTAATTTCCCATATTTTTCTTTCATCAATGTTGCTTTTGTTTATTGCTCGTCAGTAAATTAAGGGTCACATCAATTTTCCTCTGTGTTTTCTTTTAGAATTTTTATAGGTTTGTGTGTGTGATCTCCTCTTCCTCCTCTTCTTCTTTTTGTAACCCACCCACCCCCACCTCACCACCCTCAATTCTGCTACATTGGGGCATCTATTGAGCCTTCATAGGACCAAGGACCTCTTCCCCCATTGATGATGGAGCCATGTGCACACCTTGGTTGATGGCTTAGTTCCTGGGAGCTCTGGTGTGTCTGGTTGGTTGATATTGTTGTTCTTCCTATGGGGTTGCAAGCCCCTTCAGCTCCTTGGATCCTTTCTCTAATTCATCCACTGGGGACTCCATACTCAGTCCAATGGTTGGCTGCGAGCATCCTCTGTATTTGTAAGGCTCTGTCAGAGCCTCTCTGGAGACAGCTATATCAGGCTCCTTTCAGCATGCACTTCTTGGCATCCACAGTAGTGTCTGGGTTTGGTAACTGTATATGGGATGAATCCCCAGGTGGGACAGTCTTTGGATGGCCTTTCCTTCAGTCTCTGCTCCACTCTTTATCTCCATGTGAGTGCTTTGTTTTCCTTCTAAGGACCAAAGCACCCATACTTTGGTTTTCCTTCTTCTTGAGCTTCATGTGGTTTGTGAATACAAAAGTTTGCAAGTTCATTTCCAAGAATTGACCAAGTGGTTGTTTTCTTATTCAGGATTAGGAAGGCATAACAAGCAAGAAGAATCATTTATTTGGGAAATAATTAAGAGAATCTATGATTTCCTTTTCTGGCTGTATCCAAGGCTCAAAACCCTGCCAACAACCCTCCTCAAAAAAAAAAAAAAAAAAAAAGCCTCTACTAATGTTTAGGGAACACAGCTCAAGTGCTTGGATTCAACTTCCAGTGCTATGGTGGAAAAATCTGAAGAGGAACTGCCATACGTATGGATTGAAAAAAATCTCAGCTTTTGCAGCTTTCACTATCTTAATACACATTTGCAACTTTTCTTGTTACCAAATTTTACCTCTTAGCAAATTTGGCATAGCGTTGGAGAGGTGAGGTCACTCGGCTCTCACTACAAGAAGTCGCTGCTGTGAATGTGGTATCGGTTGTTTAAAAGAAACTTTTGAAATTTTTTTTTTTTTAGTTTTAAATTTCCAGGAAATTTTATCCTTTTAACCTATACCTGGTGCCTCTGTTGATGGCACAAGAAACCACAGTGATTTTATTAGGGCCAGTGACTCAATTCTGAGTCATCAGTTTCTCAATCTATAGCTTTGGACAATCGGACTAGCAAAGGGCGCAGGGTTTGAGGGAAGAGTGAGAAGAGGAGCCACCAGTGAGAGCTGGATGATGAAGGCATTAGAGACATCCTTGATATTGCTAGCTGCGTTTTCTTGAGACCAACCATAGTGGGGCAGTTTCTGTGTTCTAGAAGGCTGGGCAATGATGGAGTAGACAAACTGGAGCCTAAGAGGGAAGAGTAACAGAAAGCTAGCTATCCCAGCCTTCAGACTAAGATATGCTAGAATAGGGGAAAGTGAGATAATGACTGGAGAATGAGGAGCAAACAGAGATGCTGCGAGGCATCCACACCAGGCATTCAGAGATGCCAGGCCCCATGACCACACACCTTTTAAAGGGGAGATCTGGTTGCTCTGAAGCAGCTAGAATACAGACATCCCACAGAATCACTACCCTGTGCTTGAATGTCTTGATCCCTGTCATCCCACTGCCCAGAAAACTACCTACCTGATCGGTCTTCAAATACGGTTTGTGAACTTTGCCCATGATGTTCAGAACCTATGATTGTGGTTTTGCTCCCAGGAAGAAGAGAAAGATGAAGAAACTATAGAAAGTACTGCTGGGGAACTGACGGGCTCCCCTGACACTGGTACACACACCTTCCTCCTGCCGCAGAGCCTCTGGGTCCCTTGGTCTGCGTGGAACGAGTCTCTGGGTGCAGATGGGCAAGGAGTCTGCGGAAATGACAGACAGATGCACCCAGGAGATTGTGTAGAATCTGAATGTATGTCACAAAGTGAACACGTGTTATATAATACAGAAAATAAAGGGGGTAGGAAGTCACAGCAGGCAAAGTACATTGAAGTTACCTGACACAAAACAAAGGAATGACTACAAAGGGACTTACACGAACCAGGTGAATGTTTACAGTAATGATAAAGCAGTCCTGCCTAGGGTTAGCTAATGACAGTTAAGGATTTCACACCCTAGTCAGAATTTGTGCTACTCCTTTGAGCCTTGTGAAGGCTAGCACCAGGGGGTTCTGCTCTAGCAGACCTTCTCATGAATAATGCAATACCACAACCCCCCTATTTCCTAGGCCTTAGTAAATTCTTGTATCTTGGCTGTACTTTTAAGTATCTGTGTAGACTCTCCGTTTGTCAGAAGAATTCACCAACTTGCTTCTAATATGTAATGAAGCCTGCTATACCTGGCTGTAGAGAAGATCCCTGTCTCAGTGGGATTCCCTAGCTCTTTCATGGTATTCCCTTGTTTGGGTGAGACTGGCTACTGTCCTTAGTAAACACTCTGCAGACCAGCCCCGAGCTGCTGGCTCCGTCTTTTGTAATGCTTAGTTACTGAATAGGTAACTTTCTTACTGCATTCCTACCAGATTCCAAGTTCATCAGCTTCTGGAACATTGGAACACTGGTGGGAGGCTTTAGCTATGTCAGAATTCAATCTTAAAAGACACTTATAATAAAATAATAGCAAAAGAGAGCACATGGATCCATACACTAGACTAACGCGGGGATAGGGTGTGAGTATACGGGTGAATGAGAACGCCAAAGCTCCAGGAGGTGAGTTCCTTTAGAAACTCTTTGCCTCGTGAGTGCTCCCAGGCTTCTCAGCCTGTCAAGCAGACTTCACTGGAGTGTGAGTGGCATCCTCCCACCTTCCCCTTAGTGCCTCTAACCAGGGAGGGGGCTGTAGACCGTGGTCTCATCCACCAAGGGTAGAGATGTAAGATTCCAACCCAGTTTCAGGAAACAGTTATTATCAAAGAGACCCCAAAGCTGAAGGTAGGAGCATGGTTGCCGGAGGACTAACAGATAAAGATCCCAGGAATGTCTAAGGCACACAGGGGACAGACTTATTCTAACACAGGGCAAGGACCAAGGCTGTAAGAAACAAGGTAGGAGGAAGATGAACTAACTGTGTGAGCCACACTGTGGCTGCTTGGCAAGGCTACCTGTGCTGGCTCAGGGTTTAGGTTCTGTTGTCTCAGGCACACACACTCCTCTGTGCGCTGCTCTGTACGCTGAAAAGAGCCCCACCAGTGTGGTTTCCAGCTTTTATAACCATGCTCAATCAAACAGGCCCTGACAGGCAAGCCGAGACACTTTGCCCATTTTTTTGTAGCTGTAACAGAATACCTAACACTGGAAAATTTACAAAGAAAATAGGTTTATTTTGGCTTATGGTTTTAAGATCAGTCAGGTGTGTAAGACTAGGTCCTCATATGTATTTATAACAAGGGGAGGTAGAGGGCTAGGGGAGGGGGAAGCAGAAGGGCACGGAGAAGAGACAGAACATGAGGGGTAGCCTTACTTTATAAAGCCTACCGTCTCATTGACTAAGCCAGTCTGAGAGTGAGAAGTGATCCATTATTTCTGAGGCCCCAGCCTCCATGACCTTCCCATTAGATACCATCTCCCAATACTGCACATTGAAGACTAAAGCTTCAACATGAGTTTTGACATAGACAAAACATGTTTGAACTATGGCATGCCCAGACAGAATAAGGAGAATTAACAAAAGAGCCACCTACAACAGGCTGGGTCAGGTTAAAGGAACCAGGAAGGTCAACACAGGGAGCAGGGTGGGTCCACAGAACACAGTTCTAGAGAGAGACTGTCCAATAGTAACTGGGGGTTAGTAGGAGCCAATGGCCAACCAGAAGAGACCTAGCAATAGGGGGTGTCATGCTTTGAATACGATGTATTTCCCCCAGGTTTATGTGTTTGAACGTCAACTGCCAGCGCTATTATGGAATCTCTAGGAGGTGGAGCCTATCTAAAGAAGGTAGGTCACAGGGGGTTGTTTCTTGGGGATATGGCATCCCTGGATCGTTCCCATCATGCCCCTGCTTCTTCCTGGTCCAGTCTCTATGTGACTTGCAGTTCCCTTACTCTTCCATGAGCAGAGATACTTCCATTGCCATGCCTTCTCTTCCGCAGTGGACTGGACTTTCTGAAACCCTGGGCCACCATCGACCTTTTCTTCCTGCAGTTGCTTCTGTCGAGTCTTTTGTCACAGCTATGAGAAAAACAGCTTAACATAGAGTCTAGGAAATGAAACCCCAACCTTGCTTTCACTGGGTGTTTCCCAAGAGCTCTTGCCCTTAGCTGGAGTCTATGATGTAATGTAGAGCCGGCCTTCCTTCAATGGTTGTATGCACTGATTCAAGCTACAGAGCTACAGCTGGGCTCTCGTGTATCAGGGGATGAAAAGAGGTCTTTGTTGTAATAATCTCAGGTTGCTGGTTATGTTTATGTCGGTGACGCTTACTACCCCCATCCCATGAGCCGAAGCTCAAGAACAGAGCTGGTTGTTGAGGGTATTCTCAAAAACTAGTCTCTCTGGCTAGAGAGCAGTCCTCAGAAGGGAAGAGAGTATTTCTAGAGGGGTGCACAGAGGCAACTCTACACAAAGGTCAGGAGTCCCTGTCTCTTAGCATCTTCTCATCTGTCTGAGGGTCAGGGATGTAGCCTGAGCCAGTTCTGGCAAACATGGTCCCAGATGGCATTTTTCTTAGAGAAAATCCCTAATGCTGCCTCAGTCTTCTTCTAAATTCTCTGCCCAGTGCCTGCTTGCTCATAAAGGCAGAAAAGAAGCTGGTCAGAGCTCTAATAGGAACTGAGTTTGCACATGCCCAGCAATAGAAAACAACTCAACAGCATCTCTAGAGGTTCCTTGTCTCATAATGTCCTTCCAGAGCTTTCCCTTTTATTTTTAAATTATCTTGCTATTATTTTATTATATAATATATATTTATGTTTTCCTTCTCTTCTGACCCTACAGGTCCTTTGTGTGTACACTATATTGTGTCTATATTCCAGTGTAGTGTTTTGTAGCATTTCTGAGTGTGTGAATGAGTGGGTCTCTGTTTCTTGCGCTTCTCTTGAGCTCTTTCCCTTGTTGCTTCGATCCTGACGTGTTAGCTTTTGTTTTCCTTATCATTTTACTTTAATTATCCCTTAGAAGCCTGTTTTTCTAAGAGAGTGGATTCTGATGGGAGGACTAGGGGGGGGGATTGGGAGGAGCAGAGAGAGGGGAACCATAATCAGGATATATTATGTGGGAAAACAATCCACTTTCAAAAAAAAGGGAAAATTGTGCTTTTCTTTTTTTTTTCTGGACATTCATTGTCTTATTTTGCTCAAGAGTCAAATGGGATTATGAGGGAACTAAGCACGCTTTTTAAACAAACATTATATGCACTCATGTAAACACACAGTAAACCAGCAATGGGGCCTCTTAAAATAACTCCGCAGTTTTATGTCAGCCACTTCAGTAGTACATTGTATGTTGTAGGAAAAATCCTGTTCAAACTGTCCATCATATAGCAGGTGAGACTTTCCTTAGCTACCTCAGGCGCTCAGACCAATCCAGTCTGAATAGCAACGTGACCTGCTCAGATGATGATGAGCTCCTTTTCAGACTCAGGCTACCCTCAGCAGCTATGTCTTCCACTCCAAGAGAAGTTGCATCAAGATGGGCCCTCAGCTAAGTCACACTGGACACAATACCTGTCCACCAGGAGGCAGGAGCTTTCCTCATCTGTGCTCCCCACTAAAAGCCTCACTGCAGAGTACCTTCCTGCAAGCTCCTGAATGAGCCTCAGACAATAAAGTTTTCAGTTTAGTTAGTTAGCTAGTTAGTTTGTTCATTTTAAAGACAAGCCAACAAAGCATAAAACCATCTTTCCAACTCTGGAATAAATCTCTTTTCTACAAAACCAGCCACTATTGTGCAACACTAGAAGTAGCTGCCTGATTCATTCCACTTACAAGAGAGGAAAAACTAACCTAACCTGTACAAAATCAGTTCTCAGACTTTCATTGTAGGTGGATGTAATAGTTTGTATCTGCTCAGCCCAGGGAGTAGAATGTGATGGTTTGTATATGCTTGGCCCAGGGAGTGGCACTATTAGAAAGTTGGAGTAGGTGTGTCACTGTGGGTGTGGGTTATAAGACTCTCATCCTAGCTGCCTGGAAGCCAGTATTCTGCCAGTAGCCTTCAGATGAAGATGTAGAACTCTCAGCTCTCTGTACCATGCCTGCCTGGATGTTGCCATGTTCTTGTCTTGATGATAATGGACTGCACCTCTGAACCTGTAAGCCAGCCCTGATTAAACATTGTCCTTTATAAGAGTTGCATTGGTCATGGTATCTGTTCACAGCAGTAAAACCCTAACTAAGACAGTGATTTTGGCATTGCCATTATTACTACCCAACTCCTGGAGTTCCCAGTGACTTCTTCATTTGCTCATATTCTATGGAAGCATTGAAAAGTACATCACTCCTCACTGCGGCCACTGAAGTGTCAGGAAATAGCCTCCAGGGGCAGGTTGGCATCCTGAAACACACTCACTCTGCTTTCCTTTCAATTTCTTTGGATCAGTTTAGGCTACCACAACATCTGGACAGTGAGCCACTTTGACCCATCAAGTCACCTGGGCTCCAGCAGTAACAGCTGGGGCATTAGCTCTTCAACTGTGACTTTTACTGGTACCCAACATGGCCTTCAATCTCACTGGTCTTTACTGGTGAATATGCCCTGTATAGGTCACAGATGGGGAAGAAGACAGAAAACTCACTGAGAGCAGGAACAAACAAAGTAGATGCTACTCCAGCACAGAGCGGCCTGGGGAGCTAATGTATGAGAAGCCTGAGAAGAACATGAGGCTCACACATGTAAAATACCTTTATACCATAGGAGACAGGAGTGTTCTGTTGACCACAGAGAAGGACTGGGAGAGTGAGAGGGCAGGACTTGACTTATGAGGGCAGACTGACTGATGGGTTACACTATCCAAGTAGATACTAGTCCTGAGTGTTGATCTTGTCAGCACTGGAAGCCTGATTGGCTTTTATTATATTGTCCGGTAACTTCATTCATTCATGAGACATATATGAGACACTCATTGTATGCCTAGTACTCTTTTAAAAACTTCATGTAGCAGTGGGTGACACAGACAAAATTGCCAGGGAGCTGAAAATCTAGTAGGGGAGAAAGAGAGACAGAAAAAGGAAACATAACAAACAAACAAATAATGAAATGACATCAGAATGTGTCCATAGGGAAGATGTGAGACAGAGGGAGAACTGGGGAGACAGAGACGTGAAGCAATAGGCTGCCATTTTATGCAAGAAGGCCTCAGAGTTGACAGTTAGCAGGACATAAAGAGTTAGTTATGGATGTATCTGGCTGAAAAGTGTTCCAGGTTGAGGAGGCAGCTGGGCTAAGAGCACAGGCTAGAGAGTGTGTAGCATGCCTGAGAGACAGGAAGGAGTTTGTTCTGAGCAAAGAGAGGTTAGAGTGTTGAAGACAGTACAAAGAGGTAACTGGAATGCGGTAGTTAGAGGTTTAAGGGTCAGTGACAAAACCTGGCTTTTCCTGATTGAACAATGTCGGGCTGCTGTAGGTATTTAAGAAGCTGTTTGGCTTTACCCCAATAGGAGCATGTAGTGGCTGGACGGGAATCAAGGAGAGTGGAAGAGACTAGAGCAGTAATGCTGGTAAGAGGTGATTTTACTTGCACCAGATAAGAGCAGGGGATGGGAAGTGATGGCGTTTTGGACTTACTAGGAAGCTGGTTTGGGAAAGCTACTTAATACTTTCAAACAGTGTTTATAAATTGTCAGGACAGAGACACTACACAGTGCAAACAAAATTAACCCCAAATGAATCAAAAAAGCAAGGGGATCAAGGAAGCAAGGGAAATAAATATTCTTGACCTTGCATCTGGCAATGCTTTCTTGAATATCAACACCAAAACATCTAGCAGAGGAAAAAAGTGGATTTCATCAAAATCAAAACCTTTGTAGAATAAGATACCATTCAGATTAGGAAAAAATAACCCCCGGAAAGCTAGAAAAGTAGGAAAGAATACACAACAGTAAAGATACAGAGAAATTAGAATCTTTGCCAGCCGGATTGTAGAACTGTGTACTGGTGGTGAAAAACAGAATAACAGCTCCCCCAAAATGTTCACCATAGAAATATCACGTGGCAGGCCAGAGAGATCTCAGAGGGACTTGAGTTCTCAGAGCACCCAGGAGGCCCAGCATCACCCCACTCACCACTAACGAACAAAACGGTAGGCTAAAAAGGGGGGAATCACTTATTTAGAAAAAAGAAACACCACCTGATACAGCAGTCTTACTCGTAGATGTCTATGCAAAATTGAAATTAGTACTGAAACAGAAAATCATGTGCCCTCATTCACGGGATCTCCATTCACAATAACCATAGGACAGAAACCACCCCAAGGTTCAACAGACGAGCCGGGAGATAAAATGCGGTGTGGATACACAAACACACACACACATACACACACACACACACACACACACACACACACACACACAAAACAGGTGCTATTCAGCTTTAGAAAATAATACAGTACTGATGCACACTGCAATATGGAATAGCCTAGAAAACAAGGCAAGTGGAACAATCCAGACACAACAGACAACATCATGTGACTGCACATAAGGACTCTCTGGAAACAAGAGGTTTGCAAAAAGAAATATAAGAAGAAATGCAGCAATTCCACTGTGACATGGTTTTATTTGTATTTTTTTTTTTTTTGCCAGTTTTTAGTTTTTACGTCTGAGAGGTCAGGGTAAAGCCTTCACTCAGAGCTTTGGGGCACTTGTATTCCCATTAGGTCCTCCGGAAAGGCTATGCTCTAATAGTGGTCTCTGGAGACTTTCTTCTTGTTTTGTTTTTCTGAATCTGACAGGATGCTCCAAGTTTTCCTCCTTTAACTAACAGTGTGTTGGCAAATTGGGAAGTGTTCTGTGGAGAGGCAAGGGCCTGCGGCAGAGTGGAAATCTGAGAGGAAATGGAGCCTCAAAACACAGGCCTCGTTCAAACTCCTCCTCACGTGTGTGAGTAAGGGAAACTCTGGCCTGGGCTGGGTGTGGGGAGGCTGCAGAGGTGGGTCCCGCAAGAATCCCACTTCCTGGTACTCTTAGCAACAGGAACAGTGCTCCACAGTGTTTTTGTGGGGGTAGAGAGAGGCCCACATTTTGTCAACAGGTTTAAAAGTATGTGTTTCCCCCCAGAATCTCTTCCCAGATTCAGTGAGGTGAATCCTGTAACACAACTGGTCGCACCTTATGTTTCACTAGCACAAAAGGGAGGATAATGTAACGGGAGAGGAAGGAAGCGATGTGAATAAACATGATACCTCTGGATGATAATATAATTAATGGAGCCCATTAATTTTACACAGCAAACATGCAGTAACTTTTTAAAAAAGCACCTCCTAAAACTGGCAGAAAGCATCAATAGAGGCAGCAACGGCAGCAGTCTGAAGCACACCGGACTCGTGTTCATTTCAGTGTCCTCTGAAATTCTGACTGTCCACCTCTGTTAAGATGCCAGGAGATTGTTTATTTTGCAACTTAGTAAGTAGAGAGCAAGAGTCCAGGGACAGCCTTCAAAATACAAACAGCCCCACTGGAGAGCTAAATGGCTGGGGAGTGGAAGTTTCTCTTGATATAATATGCCTACAAATAAATGAAGGGGAGATAATGGCACTGGAATGTCAACATTTTGCAATGTTGAATGAATTAAGGATATAATACCAAGTCTCCAGGACTCTGAACAACAAACACCGTGGGTCCCTCCAGGTGAACGGCGCAGAATCTGTAAAGCAGTCTTCACTTGGAATAGTCAACATGGATTCTGACTGTCTCACAAGTGGCTCGAAAGGCTGTTAAGAAAAGCAAGGAAGTGATTCCTCTACAGCAGTGGTTCTCAGCTGTCCTAATGCCGCTACCCTTTAGGACTGTTCCTTATGTTGTTATGGCCCTCAACCATAAACGTATTTTCTTGCTATTTATAACTGTAACTTTGCTACTGTTATGAATTGCAATGCAAACATCTGCTATGCAGGAAGGCTGCTATGCCTGTGGGTTGAGAACCATTGCTCTGATGGTTAGGACAGTGCCTTTCCTGAGAGCGAAGACAAGCAGAACCTCTGGGCAAGCTGGCTGCGCTCTACTTGAGCAGACAGGTTGGAAGAAAGGTTGCTAGAGCAGGGGGTTTTGATCCGAGGTAAAGTGTGTTCTGAGCATGTGCACAGTCCTAGGCTTGCTTCCTAACACTGAAAACACAAGATGTGCTTTGTAATTAAGGAACACATTTGCTTATCTGCCACAACCTTCTTTAGATTTTGTTTCCATGACATTTTAACGATAAGACAATATAAAATGATCAGTCTGAAGAGGGTTATGGCAAATTCCAGTTTGTAATAATATATATACCCTGGGAAGGCGGGGGTCAAGGCTCAAGTCTAGGAGAAAAGAATGAAGAGGAGGTGGGTGGGGTGGACGGGGTGGACAGGGTGGATGGGGTGGATGGGGCATCGTTCCAGGAGTTACTCCAAGAGGCAAAGTGCAGCCCCAGCCCTTTGCTCGGAAACAGCAGCCATGATGGCCAGCTCAGGCTCTAGGGACCAGAGATTGGAAGGATTCTGAGAATTGTTGAGTTAAAGGAGAATTAATACAGATTACAGTCTGGCCATCCAAAGGTGAAAAAGGCTTTTGATTTCATCAGCAACACACTTCTGCTGTGAAAACAGTCTGGCCATCCTTCAAAAAGTTAAACATTGACCTCACCACCACACTAACTAGTTACTCAATTCCTAAAGAGTTGATAAGAGGCACTCTAACAAATACGTGAGCATCCATTTCACACGCCCAGGGTGGGAATGATCCCAGTGTCCAGAGAGGATGAAAAGAGAATCAGATGGCCTCGTGGATGTTTCCTGGACTTTTTAGTGAGGAAAAAGATGAAGAACACATGTGTACTACAACCTTGAAAACATCGCTCTAGTGGGAAAAAAAAAACAGAATCGAAAGATTACATGTTGCATGAATCCACTTACACACATTACCTAGAGTAGGTAAACCACAGAGGGAGAGGAAGCCCATTTCCAGAGGCTCAGAACGGGTGTGTGACGGCCATGCTTAGTGGCTTAGTGGATTCAGGGATCCTTTTAGGGTGATGTTTTAAGACATTACAGAAGTAGTAATTGTACAATAACATGAATATACTTAGTATCACTGAACAACTGAAGCCAGTAAAAGGGAAATTTTCATGTCTATTGTAATTATTAAACAATTTATGAACTTTGGTTAAAAACTTAAAATTTAATCCTATCCTTTCACTTGTCTAATATCTGCTAGGCACCTCTCCTGTTGTAACCTCTCCACCTCTCCTGTTGTATGACCTCTACACATAAAAGACTAGCAATCTAACCTACAAGGCACTCAGTCAAGTCCAGGGGGTGCATATGAGGAGTGCACATAAATCCAAGACATGAAGTAAGAAGAAGTTAACTTTGTTTCAGTTTTTTTTTTTCAAAGTCACCTTCAGCCTTAGTTCAAGATTTTATTTTAGCAGAGTGGAAGAAACAGGACTTTAACTCAGAAGTCTCTTCTTCTTTTCTAGGGCTGTCTCTGGATTTCTGGTACGTACATGGCGTCAAAATCCTGAGAGATAGATGCATGTGAATGACAAGTGTCAGCACCAGATCCCTTCACAGACATGCAGAAGCCCAACTAGTCGCTGGACCACAAACACTACTGCTGAGACACTAGTGATAGGCAGCTTAGCCCTTCTCGGGCTTCCCACGTCCTAGGCATTGGCTAATTGTTTTGCATATGCTAATTTAATTTATATAGCATACCTTAAAAGTGGTTTTTTACCCCAGTTTTGCAGAGGGAGGAAGCAAGGAGATACAGAAGTTACAGGACATGTATAAGGTCACACAGGCTAGTGAAGACAGAACAGTAATCGGCCTCCTAGAGTCGGCTCCTCCCTCTATGAGTTTTAGCGAATATAGCACATTTACTTTGGATGCCCAGCAAGCCTTCTTTCCCCTTGCATGTGACTCCCCTTTCTAGCCACGTGAGGAGGGAGGGGTCCTTCTTTTTGTTAATTTTTGCTATTTTCTATGAACACTTTCTCTTGTTTTCAGTGGTTGGATTCTTTTTTTTTTTTTTTTTTTTTTTTTTAGAAACCAAAGCAAGAAACAGATTCCTTAGCGTTTTTTTTATGGCGGGGGTGGGGGTGAGGTGGGGGGTGGGAGAAGTGAGAAGACGAGAAACATGAATGGAGATAAAGAAGTTACATGAAAAAAGTTACATCTTGCTTCAGTTGGTTACCATCTACAACTTGGTTACAACCGTTAACAAAAGTTACAACTTGACTAAAGCTAGATTTTGGATCTGAAACAGCGCCAAGGGTTTTTGTGTTAAAGGACTAACCCCTGAATGCTTCCGTGCAGAGAGGTGACTATGTCATGGGGCTCTAACCTTCTCAGAGGGCAAATCTGATGATGCATTCATAATTGAGCAGTCTGTTGGGCAGTGACAGAAACTGAGCTGGCTAAGAACCTGTTGGAGCAAGAAAGCCATGCCCTGGGTGTGTCATGTTCCGTCTGTCTCTCTCCTCTCTCTTTCCCTTTTGGCTGCCCTCAGGTGAGCAGCTCTGTTCTCTACCATGGTGTCTGCCATGATGGTCTGCTTTCCCGTAGACCCATAAAAAAATGAAATATGCACTGAAAACTCAGAGCCTGTGAGCCAGAATCCATCTGTCTCTCTTTAAGTTGTTTTCTCTGGTGTTCCGTCACACAGGGATGGAAAGCTGACAGATGAAGCCACCATGCCTGCTGTATTTCTGAGTAGCCCCCTCTGATGTCTTGTGAGTGGTCCCAACTAACCACCAGCAGTGCTTTATTCTTTTGTCTGGGACCTTTTACTCTCTGGTCTGTTGACTGTCACCATTAGCATTAATGTCACTTTCACCATCCTTCCTCTCTGTCACAGCACTGAAGTGGGAAAATTGTGTTTATAAAATCCAGAGGAAAAGCAAGAAGACCTTAATTCCAACCCCCAAGTCTATGTAAAAACACAGGCATGGCACACCTGTCACTCTAGTGATGGACAGGCAAGCCAGACTTGCTGTCAGGCTAGGATAGACAATCTGTGAGATCCAGGGAAAGTGGAATCTGTTTCTTTAAATCTATTGTCTTTAAAGCATAATAATTAGCCAGGCGTGGTGGCGCACACCTTTAATCCCAGCACTTGGGTTGGCAGAGGCAGGTGGATTTCTGAGTTCGAGGCCAGCCTGGTCTACCAAGTGAGTTCCAGGACAGCTAGGGCTACACAGAGAAACCCTGTCTCAAAAAAACAAAACAAAAAAAAAAGCCTAATAATTGCCTACACAACAGAAGTGTCTTTGTCTAGGCCTCCAAGCCAAGGCCTCCAATTCTACTCTGTTCTTTCTTGTTCCCTTGCATTCATTAGATCATGGGGGATCTCAACTACGGGAGGATGTGACAATGGAACAGAGGCATTCTTCCCTGCCAGGGCTATCCTACATCAGCCAGTAGCCACTATAGATGTGTTGCACCTGTGACAAGTACTACAAGACTCGGGCAGAACCTCTCCACTGCCCTAAAGACTTGAAGTTGATGCTTGTGAAGTTCCTAAGTTTGGGGATGGTTTCTTACATGACATTATTTGGGCAACGAGGGAGTGCCCAGCTAATGTTTGAATGTTGTCTCCCAGCATCTGTATTAAGCTGAATCCCCACATCTGCATTTAATGGTATTTCGAGGAGGGAGCTTGAGGTGCAGAAGATAATCTTTCTCTTTTGAACTGTGCTGTGCTTTGGGTCATAACCCCCCAAGGGTCCAGTGTAGCTGAAGGCTTGGTCCCTGGGTAGGGATGTTGGAAGCAGGACTCAGTGGAAAGTGTTGAAGTCACCTGAAAACATAAAGACTGTCTTCTGGGAGCTTTTCTGCAGCTCTTATGTGGCCCTTTGGAAGTTCCTGCATGCCACTATAATAGGAGAAAGCCAGACTCCTGCTTTCTGCTCCTGGCTCAAGATATAGCCACTTGCTTGTCCTCACATCATGGCACAAACCATCACGAGACATAGCTAAAACGTACGATGATGCAAGGCCATCTCCCAAACCTGTGAGCTAAGGAAGCCTATTATTCATAACTAGCTTTGTCTGGTGTTTCACTGAAGTAACAAAAAAGTGACTAATGCAATGAATTGCTTCCCTTGTGGATGGCAGGGTTATTATAGGAATGACAAGCTTTCTCTCTCTTGAATGCGGTCTCACTAGGCAATGTTTTGGAGCAACAGGAAGGACCTCACCAGAGGTCAAACTTCACCAGAGGTCAAACAGATGCTGGTATCAAGACCTTGGACATCTGCAGAACTGTGAAATAAACAAACCTCTGCTGCAATCTGCTTCTAAGAGGCGCTTTTGTAAAAAGTGTATGCGATAAAATGAAAATCTGAAACCACCCAATCTTGAGTTATTCTCTCTCTCTCTCTCTTGAGTTATTCTCTCTCTCTCTCTCTCTCTCTCTCTCTCTCTCTCTCTCTCTCTCTCTCTTCCTTTCTTTCTTTCAGACAGGGTCTCACCATGTAGCTCAGGCTGGCCTTGAACTCATGGAGATCTGACCTCCCCTGCCTACTGTGCCATTATATCTGGCTGAATTATTTTTTATAACAATAGAAAACACATAAGATATTCTCCTATCGGTTCCAGTAGCTGGCCAACACAAAACAGACTCGATGTTTGTGTGTCCATATATGTACTTTTCATTTTCTTTTGATATTTTTTGCTTACTGTTTTAAAATTTAGATTATTTTGATTTTCATTTTGGGTTTGTTGTTGTTGTTTTAAAGAGAAAGAAAGAGAGCACACACATGAATACTTTAGCATGAAGATGAGTAGGTTGAGAGCTAGGGAGGATCTGGAAAGATTTGGGGGATGGGAAAGAAAATGATCTAAATAATATATGTTTATTATATACCAAATACATATAATATATGATGTATATATATATATAATATGCATACAACACATTATACATATAACATAGACTATATAATTATAATTACATTATAAATAAATAATTATACTATATATTTGTATATTTTATAATATATGTTTATGTTATATATATATATTATACATATATATATATATATATATATATTGGGTTACATTGCTGAACCCAAGTTCAGCTGTTCACTGTTGAGAAGCCAATATCCAAAGAAAATTATTATCTACTATAAACATTATTATTTAAATGTTGTATAAAAATGATAAATTAAATCATTAATAATATATTATATGCCCAAATACTCTTTGTATTTTGGAAAGTCCTGTGTGTTTTGCATTTTATCTGCATAAATTCCAACTACACTAGGACCCTGGCACACATCCCTGAGGGACTTAGGGACACTTCCCTTAGAACAAAAGTGTAAGATGCAGTGCTGGGGACATTTTTGTGAAGCAGTGCAGAGCAGAGCCGTGGGAACTCATCTGAACATTGTAAAGCTCTTCCAGCCTCCCCCTAAACCCTTGGGACTAATTCACCTCTGCTCTTTCTCTCTTTTGTAACAAAAAGGTACCCATGAGTTGGAGCAAGGACAGCGTTGTGGGTGCTAGAAGCTTAGACCTTAGCTTGAATAAAAAGAGTACAGCAGTGTGGAGGTTAATATGCCTAGTGTTTTGTTTTTCACCAACAAGTCAGGAATTCTTCAAGAAGTCAAACTAGGGCCAGTGAGAAGACTCAGTGGGTAAAGTCACTCACTCAGCAAACCCTGAGATCCCCGTATGGAAGTGGGGAACTGACTCCCAAGTTGTCCTCTGACCTCCATAGAGATGTCATGGCATGTGTGTGCACACACTTGAAGGGAAATGTCAGGAAAAAGAAGATATCCAGAATACATTAGATAAATTATTGAATGAATTGGGAGGGACTATTGAGAAATATAAATCAATATTTATGGAATATATATAAAGGGTATGTAGAAGGGAGAGTCTGGATGCCAAAGAGCAGAGTGTGGGACTGGATCACAGAGACATCTGAGATGTTCAGGGAAAAGGAGCAGACATTAAGTCAATTCAAGATTTACTTCTTTACCAGGTACTGTTAGATGCCAGGGAATCTGGAGTAATAAGGTAGGAGCTGGACTACTCTGAGGTCAGAGGTGAGTATATATCACATAGCTCATAATATATAAAATATGTAACATATTATACCTTATATATTTATATATACAATTATATGTTAGATATTATTATATGCATCTATAAAATATATACTATACTACATAATATAATATACATTATATAATATACAATATTATATGCATGTATATAATATATTGTATAATATAGAATATACATACAATTTATATCATATACAAAATACATATATGATACATATAATATATAATAAGTTATATGTAAATTATATAACCTATAACAGACTATATAACTATAATTATAAATAAATAAATATACATAGTATAATGTGCTATATAGTATATACTATATATGTATGTGTGTGTGTGTGTGTGTGTATATATATATATATATATATATATGTATATGTGTGTGTGTGTGTGTGTGTGTGTGTGTGTGTGTGTGTAATTTCGATTATATTTCTGAACTCCAACTGAACTCAAGTCCACCTGTTCTCTGCTGAGAAGTTAATATCCAAAGAAAATTTATTATATATTATGCATTATATATTACATCTTACATATTATATTGCATGTTACATATTATACATTGTATATTATTATATATTATATCATGTCATATATAATATATAGTACATTATATATTACATTGAATAATATTTTAAATGTTATATTAATTTTATAATAGATAATATATTCTAATTACATGTAATTTTGTAAAATATAATATAAAATATATTATATGTAAGATATATTATACCATATTTATATATAAAATATATCACATATAAGATATATTAGATTATATATACACATACACACTACTAATTACCTGCTCTGGATATCACATAAAGATAGCTTTATTGTACTTAGGTTTAGCAGATTGGACACAGCATTCTCTCTTTTACGAATCGCGTAGGAGCTTTATCCTAATGATGGTTAACACTACCCCAGCAGGAACTGTTGCCAGTTTCCATTCCAAATGTTGCGTTGTTTTCATTTTGTTCATTTTGTTCTTGGCCACTGACAATGTTTTCTTTGGTCTGAACCTGTTCCTCCAAAAGAAGTAATTGTTGGTGACAGCTTCCTGTACTCTTAATGAACCCACGTCCAGCTGTTCACTGCTGAAAGCCGATACCCAAAGAGAGAGTTAAGAAGGAAATCAAGTTTTGACATTTCTATTTTATTTTTAATTATGTTTCTGTGTCTGTGTGTAGTTGTGTATATGTAAGTGCAGGTGCCTGTGTAGGCTAGAGGGGTCGGATTCCCTGGATCCTAAGTGACAGGTGGTTTTGAATTACCTAATGTGGGTGCTGGGAATTGAACTTGCATCCTCTGGAAGAGCAAGCAATACTCTTAACGGCTGAGCCATCTCTTCAGCTCAGAAATTGAGTTTTATTCAAGAGCTGGCACTAACATCAGAAACTGATCTTAGGGAACCTAAGAATGCAAAGATGAGGTTTATATGGAGGAAAAGGAGTTGGGGTAGCAGGCATGAGATTACAGGCCACAGCCCATGAATGCAGGCTTGAAGCCATCTGCCTCGTGGGACATTTTATTTACTCTCCTAGAACATCTTTTAAGGATTTATCTTTATTTTTTAATTATGTGTGTGTGTGTGTGTGTGTGTAGCTATGAGTGCAGGTGCTGGAGGAGTCCAGAGGAGGACCTCAGATCATCTGAGACTGGAGTTCAGTCAGCTGTGAGCTGCCCAACATGGATACTGGGATCCAAACTCCAGATGGATGCAAAGGGAGCAACTCTTAAAAAAAAAAAGATTTATTTATTTATTTTATATATATGAGTACAGATACACCAGAAGAGGTCATGAGATCCCAATACAGAGAGTTGTGAGCTACCATCTGGTTGCTGGGAATTGAACTCAGGACCTCTGGAAGAGCAGTCGGTGCTCTTATCTGCTGAGTCATCTCTCCAGCCCTCAGCAAGCACTCTTAACTTCTGCCTGCCTATCTATCTAGTCTTGCCTAGTATATCTTTGTGTCAATAATTACTTTTCATCTCCTGGTCTAGTATCTGGGATTTTTTTAAAAAGCAAATACATAATTTTCCTGGAAGTCAAATATCATTGTGTATTTAATTAAATGATATGATTAGTGAGTCCTTGGTCCCATTCTAACGTCTGAATATGCTGCATGTAGTACGTTTTATAAACCTAAAGTCACAGTTCAGTAAGTTGTATGGCTTATTTCTCTTTTGGAGACAAATACCCAACCCTGCCATTTAAGATACAGATCAGGGTTGGACAGTGTGCGTAATGTACCTTTGTTCAGGGAAAATCTTTTAACCCTTTTGGCAGTTTCGGATGGAAATATCATCCCTAAAACTAAAGGAGAATGAATAATGTATTGTTCAGCTCTGCTACTCCACATTAGTAACACTTAAAATCAAGAAGAGGCAAACGAAGCTGGAGGCTTCCCCCAGCTTCAGTATAAACGATGATAATCAATGCGCAATTATAGGTGGGCAGCAATTGCAGGATTCTGGTTAACCACAACCACCATCAAAAATAATGTTTCATCTAGAATTGTTCCTTCTACCTCTGGCTAAAACTATATCATATTCCTCCACAGAGGTGGGTACAGTGGCTTTTCCATTGGGCCGAAGCTGTACTCTGTCTGTCTGTCTGTCTGTCTGTCTATCTATCTATCTATCTATCTATCTATCTATCTATCTATCTATCTATCTATCTATCAAGAGAATCAGCTGCCTTGCCAGACACATAACCCCACTCACACATGTAATTAAAGACAATAAAAACTAAATCTTTTTAAATTATTATTCTACAAAATCAAAGAAGTCGTTACTGCTTTTTGATCTGAGCACTGGTATTGTGAATTTGGGATGCTATGACTCATGACTCACACAGTAAGCCAAGAGGGGGAAACCTACAAGTGTTGAGCTTTAAGAAACTGGCTTGAATGATTCAGAATGAGTGGTAAGACTGAGTGAGTAATTGGTAGGAGTCATTGAGGCCCTTTATCATTTCACTTGATTCCTGGAACAATCTTGTGGGGTAGGTCGTTACTGTCATACTCACTACCCAAGTGGTCCTACCAAGGCATAGTAACTCAACCCATTATCTGCAACAAATCACCAAGGACAGCCAGTTTATCTTGAAGTAGAGCTGACTTTTGAATTCTGGGGGGTATACTATATTCACTTTTTAACTCCTGGTGTTGGTAGGAATTGACAAACTTCAATGGAGAAACTACAGAAGAAAGCTGGGGGCTTGAATTGCCCCTGATGCCTAAAGTTGACTCTGTCTTCTAATGTCCCTTGGCCCTTTCCATCTGACTGCTCCATCACAGTAAACATTAGCTTTTGGTGCTGCCCCTCTGTCCCTAGACTTGGATAAGCTGATTTAGAAACATCTGTCCATTTCACTTGGTCCCATGGTTCTCACCTGTGGTGAGACAGTACCTCATGGCAGCCAGAAAGCAGAAAGCAGAAAGCTAATGCCTGCCTGGAGTAGGTTTCTTCTGTGCTCTTAGGTTACTGGGTGAGGCTACCCACAATCAGGCTGGGCCTTTCCTCCTCAGACTATCCTTTCTGGAAATGCCCTCAAGAACCCATCAAAGTGTGTTTTACCAATCCCTCAGGCATGTCTCAATCCAATCAAACTGACAGTCAAGACCCATGGCATCAAAATACCGATGAGTGGACTGGACGTTTATCGAGTTTTTTGTGTTACTCCACAAATTAATTTAATTAATGAAACAGATTACAAGAAACAACTTAATAGGGAAATGTTTTATTTCAATTTCAGCTCAAAGTTAGATCAATCTATTGGTTTGGGCCTGAGGTGAGGAGGAATATGTTGGTGGACCATGTGATTGAGGGGCAACCAGGAAACCAGGACAACCAGGAAAAAGAGATAGAGACAGGAAGGGATCAGGGAAACCATATACACTTCACAGGAACACTCTGGTGACCTGCTTTCTCTAAGCAGGCCCCAATTCCCATGTTTTCAGCATTTCCCAAAGTAACACAAATTGGCTGGGGACTTATGAGTCCAAACGATGTTGATGTTTCTAGTGCTTTCGATGGAAAAGTTCAATTCAAAGGCTCTTGAATTTGCAACCTAAAGGAACTCGAAACTCACTAAGAGGATGGAAAATGGTTTGTGAAGAGGTGTGGAGTCACAGTTTAGAACATGAGGTTCTACAGTGTTATTTCACAGTAGGGCAACTGTAGACAACAATTATGTTCTCTGTTACCCTGAAGAGATAGAAGAAAGAATTTTTAAAAGTTTTTTTTTTTGTTGTTGTTCTTTTGTTTTTTTTTCTATTAAAAAAAATTAATGGGACTGTGGAGATGGCCAGTGCTGCTCATTCTTAGGTAGGTCAATCTTCATTCACTCAGTCCTTTCTGGCAACATCCCCACAGACACACCCACTTCACTAATCTCTGAGGCAGATGCCGATTCACTCAAGCTGAGAGTCCAGAAGAACTGGCACAGAAATCAATTACAACTTTAAAAAAAAGAATCGAAAACTCTTAGCGCATGTATCACTGGATTAAAGTTAAGTGACGGCAGTTTGAGCCTTCTCTGGAAGACACTCGTTGAAAAAGTGAATTCCGGTCACCGTGATGATCCTGTGACATTTCAGAACTGAAGCTCTGATGGTGCCATTTACACTTCTGTTACAACCGTGACTCAGCACCAAGAAAAGCGTGTAGGAACATGGATTGCAGTGGAGTTTCACTACAGAATTACTGCATCCTAGGAAAAATGTTCTGGAAACCTCCAGTGGGTATTCATTCACTCGTTGATTGAGAAAGACTTCGTTCACATTTGTCACTTCTGGACCAAGGTAAGCAGTCAAGGAACTAAGGATGCAGTTACAGCCCTGTCTTTAATACTATATATATTTATATGTATTCATTTTTGCTAGTAAGATCTTTGAAGCAAAAAATTTCTGACTATAGTTTTGTTCAAAATGTAGAATTTAAAAATAAAGCAAAAACAAACAAACAAACAAACAAACAAACAAAAAAACCCCAAACAAACGTACTTTTTAAGTACACCCCGTGCAAGATATACCTATACATGTATTCACAAGCATGAACACACACAGAATTTCATATTAATTAATTACTGTCTTAGCGCCAGGCATAGAGCTCTGAATCTGCAATCATAGAACTTGAGATGTTACCACACAAGGATCATAAATTCAAGATCAGAGTGGGCTACAAAGTGAATTTGAGTTGAGGTTAGCCCAAGCTACATAGATGCTGAACATCACAAAAACAAATTATTAGCTCCCTTTGTCATTCAACTTAAATTTACACTAACCAAACTTTGAAGGACACTTTTCATTCTGTGTTATGGGTATATTATAATTAGTTTATCCAATTCTCTAATAGTAAGACTTCTGACCTTTCACAACTCTTTATTTATTATCATCAGTAATATTCTATGTATATTATTGTATAAATACTTTACATCCTTATATAATTTCTTCCTTGGGATACTTTTCATTCAGGCAGAATTGCCAGATCAACAATGCCAAATATAGAGAATAAAATTTTGTACATATCTTCAAAATAGTTTTAAAGAAATTTATCTTTATTTTCTATGTATAAGTGTTTTGCCTGAATGTATGTGTGTGCTTAGTGCCTGCAGAAGTCAGAGAAGGCATGGAGCCCATTGGAGTTAGAGTTTCAAATGGTTGTGAGTTAACATGTGGATGCTAGGAATTGAACCTGGGTCCCCAAAAGGACAGTCAAGGCTCTTAGCTGCTGAGCTATCTCTCCAGCCCCATTAAAAAAAAATTAAAGATTTAGTTATGTATCCATGTGTATACATTTGTGTGTGTGTGTGTGTGTGTGTGTGTGTGTGTTGGTGCCCATGGAGGCCAGAACAAAGTGTTAAAAACCCTTGGAGCTGGAGTTACAGTTGTGAGTTGCCTGATCAGGGTGCCAGGAACCAAACTCAGGACTTCTGCACAAACAACAATCACTCCTAACTGCTGAACTCCACCCCCAACACGTACATTTCTTGAAGGCATTTCATGTCAATTTCTATGTGTGATAGACATTTAAATACACTACATGCTTTTAAAAACTAATTAAAAGAACATAGTACTAAATTCTACCCTCACCCTCAAGGATGTTCTATGAAAGCATCCTTAAAATCTCCATTCAGGAGTCCATAAGATGGCAGTTGCTGTGAACTTTGACAACTGGAGTCTGAGCCCAGGATCTACACTGTTGAAGCAGAAGATAGTCTCCTGCAAGATGTCCTCTGACTTCTACATGTGAAGCAGTGTACACACATCTAGAAAATAAAACTTAAAGATTTTTAAAAGTAAAATAAAGTATCTGAATACTAAAAGATTTTTGTTGGGGGACTGAGTCTTAAACGAGACGGGGTTTCACTGTGTGACTCTGGGTGTCCTGGAACTCACTCTATGCCAGGCTGGCCTCAAACTCACATGAACTGCCTGCCTTGCCTCCCAGAGATCCTCATGTCTCTGCCTTTGCCTTGCGCATGCTGGGATGAAAGGCACGCACCACAAAAGACTGGCTTCTATCATTCTTTCTTTTTCCTATTTCCCATATTAAAAAGAGATCTATCACTGCTTTCTGGGAGTGGTTGTCTTTTTGTGATCTTTAGAGAAATCATTTTCAAGGCCTATTTATGACCTCATTATTTTTGAAATTGGAGGTTTTTAAAAGTTCTGTTCTGAGCTAGATAAGCTCAGGGCTAGTCTGCAAAGTGATTACTTGGGACAATAGCTGAGTCTCACCCAAACATGGGAATACACAATGGCCTTGCATATAGGTGGGTTAACCATGAAAGTTAGTGGAAGGGAATTCCCCTGGGACAGGTTTCTTCACTAGGCCCAAAAGAATAGCATAGTCAGGTATCTACTAAGAGCCCCTGGTGGTGGGGTTAACAGTAGACTAGCATTGCATCAGAGCATTCACCTGGCTCCATTTTAAGTGGTAAACGAGGTCTGGTCCCTGCCATCTTTTGATATATACATTCCTTTTGTTTTGTGTCACTGTAACTTGGCGGATGTGCCCGCCTGGCTTTTCTTGTTTTTCTTCTGTATAAAAAAGTCCGGTGTTCATTTGGACATTAAATTCAGAACAACAACAACCAAAAAGTTCTGTTCTAATAAGAATACAGCTGGCTCAAGAGGGTGAAAGCGAGTGACTCTCTGCAAATTAGCTGTCCATACTGTTGGGCGAGGAAGGAATTTATTAAAACAACAAACAAACAAACACAAACAACAGAAAGAAAAGGAAAGCCGAAAGAAGAGGAAAGCCAAGAGAAAAACAAAAGATTTGAGTGAGAAGAAAGGCTCTTGGTTGTAGAAAAGTCTCAAGAAAGAATTTCCTTCCAGTATGATGAGCCACACGTACTCTTTGCCAGGAGGACAGATTCGAAGCCTAGGGAGGAACAGTGAGATCACTCTGCTAGGAGCTCCAGCAGCTGCTAAGGGAGGGGACTGCTCCAAAACCTCCAGGGTGGTCATGCTGCCGGTCATGACACTTTAGACAAACCACAGAAGGATCTAGAGTTGAAGCATTTTATGACAAATTGAGAGAAACCTTTATATTCAGTCCTGAGGAGAGAAACCAATTATGCCCAACAGTTACAGTGTGTTTTTTGAGTTCTAAGCCGCAAGCATCCCGTGAAATGGGCCTCATGACCATTTTGGCTTTATGTGCAGGGGGATGAAGGAACAGGTATCTACCTCACACAGAGTCATGCTGTATGGAGGTGGCTGAGGTGAGCTTCAGAGTCTATCTTTGATCATCAAGCTTATTTCCCTGAATAAGGACTAGATAGATTAGGGTTGGTTTTAAGTGGGGATAAGAAGGCTACATTATTAAAAGGCAAATGTTGAGACATTGGGTTTGGTACCATAAGAGCATACTTTCTAAACCAAAACATCTGGTTTTGAAATCACCCCTTGGCTGCTCATGATCCACAGCGTGAGGCCAGTTCATTTTCTCTGTCTTTTCTCTTCTCCCTTCCCTCAGCGTTGACTTTAGATAGTGCCACTAGAACCAACCACAAAAGATTCAAATGCGCAGAGTCAGTCATTTTTTTCTTAAAGTAATGTGAATTAAGGCAGGGCTGGTTTCCTGAACTGTATAGAGACTCCTAGAGGAAAATAATTTTCGGCTCAAAACTCACCTTGCCTTCTGAGTCAACCCTCTGTGGGAACTCGCCTTAACTCGTTTAAGAGCAAACAGAAGCAGCTTCCTTTCTAGGCAGTGGTGTGATTAGCAGGTCGTGTGGTGGAAATGGTCCCGCCATCCAGGTCTAAAAGGGCACTTGCAGAGGGTGTGGTGGTACACACCAGAAATTTCAGCCCATGAAAGCCTGAGCCAGGGGGCTAGCCTGGGGTCTCAAAACAAAAGGACTGCAGCTAGAGTCTCTCTCTCTCTCTCTCTCTCTCTCTCTCTCTCTCTCTCTCTCTCTCTTTCTCTCTCTCTCTTTGCTCAAAATATGTTCCTTGGAAAGAAATTATTATTACAAAAAGCAATGCAATTTACCAGGGAAAAGGCTACACAGATCTCAGGCAAATCAAAGTCAGGCAGAAGGTATGGCACAGAATCCAGAGCTCTCTGGCTGTGCCAGGGAAAGGGTGGCACCGGCTCTTTTCTACCCTCTGGCTGTCCTGACTTTGCTTTTTTTTTTTTCTCCATAGATAATCAACCTGTGTGTTGGGAGACAGCTTAAAAGAAGAGGGGGAGGAGGGAGAAAGAAAGAGGGGGGAGAAAGAAAGAAAGAAAGAAAGAAAGAAAGAAAGAAAGAGAGAGAGAAAGAGAGAAAGAAAGAAAGAAAGAGAAGAAGAAGAAGAAGAAGAAGAAGAAGAAGAAGAAGAAGAAGAAGAAGAAGAAGAAGAAGAAGAAAGAAAGAAAGAAAGAAAGAAAGAAAGAAAGAAAGAAAGAAAGAAAGAAAGAAAGAAAGAAAAAGAGGAAGGAGAAGAAAGGAAAAGAAAAGAAAAAAACCCCAATATCATAATCCTCTGTTGTTGCAGAACTATAGCTCTGAATTTCCAGTGGATGAGAGATAGTTTATCCTGGAGCAAATAGGAGTGACTATAACCCAGGAAGACAGATTTAGGTCACTCCAAAGTCCATGTTCCAACATGGAATAGTTTCATGAAGTTTCTATAGTAATAGAACAAAGAAAGTCCTAAGTGAGGACAAATTTCATGGGCAGAGCCAGCCATTCACTGGCCTCCTTTGTTGCTGACTGACAGCTCTGTGCCGCTGGGTAAATCACTTGGAATGTCAGACTGAGCCTGACTTCTCTTTGGACTGTCTTAACTTAGCAGACCAGCATCTTCCACTGAACCCAAAGCAAACCTGCCATCAGATAACATCTAAGACCTGGAGCAAAGGTTTCTTCACTTGCTGTAGCTTGCTTCTTTGACCTCTCTAACAGTGTATTTGAAAAGTGTCTCTGTGGGGGGAAAACTTTATATTTATTTATTTGCCGTGTGTGTGCGGGCACACTGTGCACTTGAGCCCGCTGTCATGCAGGAGCAGCTCAGCTCGTAGCTTGTGGGAGTTAGTTCTCCTTTCCCATATGAGTCACAGGGATCAAGCTCCGATTATCCACCTTGGTGGCAAGTGTCTTAATTCGCTAGAGTCTCTCTTAACTCAGTCAGTTCTTGTTCATTTTCACCGGATGTCAAAGAGCCTGGCATTAGACCCAGAGAAAGCCGAACAGTGTTAACTAAACGTATCAGGAAGCACCTTTTGCAACACAGTCAAATGTATACTCATTTGGTAGCTTTGAAAATGTGTTATCTTTAGAGCTTTGGATTCAGCAGAGCCTGGCGTGTTCTGTTTCGCCTGTGGTTCTGGCTCGGATAGCAATGGTTGACTCAAGCGCATGCTGCAGGGCTGAACATTCAATCAGTGCTTGGCGTTCATTGTCTCTCGCTGACTCATGGCGACCCAGGGAGGTGAGAAGAGCCAAGGTAAGTAAGACGTTTCAAATGACTTGTCCCTGTTTACACAGACAGCGAATGTCAGAACCAGAAGGGATATAAAAATGTCCCCACACCTGGTTGTAGGACCCTGGTTCTCATGTGGCAAGAGTCAACCAGCTACAGTGGTAAAGCCTGCTGTCTAGTTTCCCAAAGTGTGGTATATATGGCCTCCCTGGGTGTAAAGATAAGCATTTAAGACTCTGGTGTTTTCCAGGCATGGTAGCAACTGCCTATAATCACAGAACTTGGGAGGGGAAGGGAAAAGGATCAGGAATTCAATGTCAGCCTCAGCTGGAAAGGTTAGGGTCAACCTAAGCCCTATGGGACTCTGTCTTGATTACCCCCAATTATAACATGCATCATTTTTCAGAACACAGGCACAGCCTCCATCCCCCTCCCCCCGCCAAAAATCATAAGATTGGGTCTTCAATCTCTAGGCCTCAAGAAACACAGATCTCCAACCTCTTTTGACAGCAGCAGATGTGACCACGCTGCCTATGACATATCAGTTTATGTCCCACACATTATTCACAGTCTCTGCATCGAAAGCAAAGGGTTGCCAAGGTTACACTAATAAAGGTAGCTCTTTCTACCCGCAGGGAAAAGTAGAGATGAAAACAAGTTACCGTCTTTCTTTTCTGTGTGATTTCTACACTGACAGGGATTCGATTGACAGCGGTTTCTGGAAGGACCCTCCCAGTTGGACTCCTCTGTTGATTTGAGATTAACAGAGTCACTAGAACAGAGCTTGAGTTGTGACTGCTGCAGGCTCTGTTCAGGCCCCAGGCCACAGGCAATCATTTTGAAGAACAAAAAACGTGATGTGCCCGTCAAGATAGACTTATTGCAAAGGCAGAATTTTAAAACATTTTTTCATGTGAACTAGGAGAGAAAGGAGAGACACATTGCTCATGAGTAAGACAATTAGCTTGTTCCATGTTTGAAAGTAATTAACTTGTATAAACCCCAACTTTGACCATGGATACAGTCCAAGATGGTCATGAATCCTCAGATTTGTGAGAAGAGAAATATTCAAACAGACTCTTGGATTTCCCTCAAATCTCAGCTTCCACAGAAAGTCTCATGTTTCCTGGCCAAATTCTCCTACCGCACATATGCTACCTCTCCTTCGCTTCGTCCATTTTTCACCTGCAATGATGTGTACCCTGAGGAGCTGGAGTGATGGTCTAGTGGTTAAGAGCACTGACTGCTCTTCCAGAGGACCCACATTATAGCTCATAGCTGTCTAAAACTCTTGTCCTGAAGAATCAGATGCCTTCTCCTGGCTTCTATTGGCACCAGGCACTCACATACATGTAGGAAAAACACTAACACATAAAACTAAAATGAAAAAGAGGAAGAGGAGGAGGAAGAAAAAAGAGAAGAAGAATGTGTACCTAGGAGCTGTAGAGATGGTTTGACCTAATTTTTTGTTTGTTTGTTTTGGTGAACTATGAAAATACAAGCCTTAATTTTGTACAATAAACTTTTATTTGTAAAAAAAAAAAGTTTGGTCTTAATCTAATCAATAGCGATGATCAATATCAAGGCTAGAGAGTATAAAACAACTTTATTTGAGGGCTCGAGGGAGTGTGATTTGGTAGACAGATTAGGTTAAAACCAAAAGATGGTTCTGGATAGGAGAAACAAAGGATGGGTTTTACGAAGGTGGGACTATAGTAATGGGTGCAGAGGAGGGCTAACACCCATGGGCACATAGACAACTGGTCATTGACAGACCACAGGAACAGATACAGTAATGGTTAGGCTATAGACAGTTCTGAGAATCAAGATGGTAGAGGGATCATTTGCTACCTAACTTAGTTCTGGGTCAGTCTAACTGAAACTTATCAGATAATCTGAGGTTCCATTTTGGAACGCTCTCTCTGACCAAAGTGCTTTCCCAAAATGCACAGCTGACCAGTGCTCGCATCTGTGTTTTCTCTCCTAGGGAAACAAGCCTTGGCCTCAAGGCCTAATCTCCCTGTCAGAGGAACTGTGGAGAGAAGAAATTAGTTATCAAGGGAAGAAAATGGAGTGGTATTTTAACATCAAGAAGAAATTATTGTAACTAATTCACCTCTTCACATCTGTCCCTTAGGGCCTTGGCTGTTTACTTTAAAGGTACATTAGGAGTGGGGCTGGAGAGATGGCTCAGAGGTTAAGAGCACTAGCTGCTCTTCTAGAGGACCACAGTTTAATTCCCAGCACCCACATGACAGCGCACAACACTATCCAACTCTAGGCCCAGGGAATCTGATTCCCTTTTCTGGCTTCAGAAGTCCAGGCCCATAAGTGGTGTACAGGCATACATGCAGGCAATACACCCATACACATAAACTCAAAACTAAAAGAAAAGGGAAAGGTATGCCAGGAGACAAGATATGGGGGCTCCTAAGTTCTTTCTTCCTAAGGTCAAGTGCACCAGACCCCTCCTTGCCTCTGACTGTACAACTGTGACCTTAGGACTACAGAAAACCCTATGTTCTGTGTACCCCAAATAGCACCTTGGATGTTGCAAGTGTTTGGAAACAGAAACCCCTGTATTTCTGTCACAGTAGACTCAGCTAACTGTCTTCATCTTTGTCCATCCTTCAATGATAGAACCTGTTCTTTGGTGGATCCAAGATCCACCCATCCTTTTGTGTTTTTAGGTAAGATTAACTGTGAGGGTTAGTTTTTTTTTTTTTTTTTTGTCAACTTGACACAAATGTAGTCCCTTCCCCTGGGGGAAAGGAACCTCATCTGAACAAGTGCCCCATCGGAATGTCCTGTGGCAGTTTCTTAATTGCTAATTAATGTAGGGGGACCCAGCCCACTGTGAGTGTTGCTATCTGATGCAGACAGGCCTAAGTTTTAGAAAGATAGTTGGGCAAACCAGCAAACCTCTTTTCCTTATGAGCTCTGCTTTTGTTCCTGCCTTAAGCTGCTGTCCTGGCTTCCCAAGATGATGGACTATAAAGTGTAAGATGAAACAAACCATTAATTCATTAAGTGAAGATTTTTACTAGGCAAGGTCACTGAATTTTATTAAGTGCTTGTGTGATCATGAGGCTTTTCTTCATTAAACTTCCGTTGTAGTGTATGATGCTAAGTGATGAGTTTTAGACCCCACTCTTGGATTCCTAAAATAATATCACTTAGCATTACCCATATACATGTTACATATATGTACTATATACACGCATTTAATAATATATGTAGCATATATGAGTATATGAATATGTACATGTAAGAAAGAATTGGTTTACACTGTTGTGGAAGCCAGCCCACTAAGCAGATTAGACACACAGCTTCTGTGAACTGAAGGACAATCAACAAAAATGTTCCTATAATATAACAAATATGTGTTCAATCCATAAGTATTTAAGTACTTACCAGTACTAGATGCATTCTGGGAATACAATTCTGAACATGATAGATGTTGTCTGTGCTTCCCCAAAGTTTTTAGTATGATGGGAGCTACAAGAAATATTTGTTAAGCTGGGTGGTGGTGGCACACGCCTTTAATCCCAGCACTCGGGAGGCAGAGGTAGGCGGTTTTCTGAGTTCGAGGCCAGCCTGGTCTACAGAGTTAGTTCTAGGACAGCCAGGGTTACACAGAGAAACCCTGTCTCAAAAAAAGAACAAAAAACAAAAAACAAAAAACAAACAACAACAAAAACAAAAAAACAAAAAAGAAAGAAAGAAAGAGAGAGAAAGAAATATTTGTTAAACTGGGGAGTGGTGACACACACATCTAATCTCAGCACTCAGAAAGCAATGGCAAGTGGATCTCTCAGTTCAAGGCCAGCCTGCTCTACAGAGTGAATTCCAAGACAGCTGGGGATACACAGAGAGAACCTGTCTCAAAAAAACCAATAGAAAAAAAAAAAAAGGAGTATTTGCTGAAGAGTTTGGTGTAGAACTAGGATCTGGGAACCGATGATAAGCCAAGACAATTTCTGCAGTGACAATTTAGTTGAAATACAATGAGTGGGTGGCACATGTCAGGACTAAAGACAAAGTTGTGGATATGAGGGAGCCAAGTAAGCTGAGTGTCACTGAGGCAGAAAGGATGAGGGGCTAAAGCATGTGGTGAAGTGGCAAGGAAGTGCCAGCCCAGCCCAGGAAGGCTCTGGAAACCACATACATCCAGGATCTGGGCATCCATGCAGGGTGACCAAATTGGTAGCATCAAGGAGAAGGGTTGTTCAAATTTCACTAATTCCAGATGTATCCTCTGCTTCTGCCTGGACAGTGGATCCCCATGGGATCCTTCATCCTGGTACCCTGCCTGCTGGCTTCCAGCAGGGTCCAGTCCACGGACTATCCATGTCCTGGCTCCCCTTGCTTCAGCACTACATCTGTCACAGTGTGACACCTTGACTACAGGTCCTGCCAGATACCCTGCTTCCTCTGGATAACTGTTTCTTGCCCCTTCAGACTTACAGATGACGACAGCTTCACTTATTTCTAGTTAGTTTCCTTAATCCTGACACACCTTTCTAACTAGACCCATTGTCAAAGCTTTTCATTTCTAACTGTTTGTGTTAAAGTCCTTTTCCTTTTGGGTTCTTACTGATTAAGATCTCTTTGGAGACCAAACACAAGTGCACACTTGTAATCTCAGCATTCAGGGAGCTGAAGCAGAAGAGTCACGAGTTCAAGGTCTACCTGGCCTACATATCAAGACCCGTCTCAAAAAAATATCAACAAAAATCCTCTTTGGCTTCTTTATAGAAAACAGTTTGGGGGGAGGGGGGTTAGAGAATGGCTCAGAGGATAAGAGCCCTTATTGTTCACAAGGAACCGAGTTCAGATCTTACCAACTATGTAACAAGGCAGGTATGATTCTGCATGTACCTGTAACCCCAACGATGTTGATGGGAGTTGGGGGCAGAGACTGGACAGGATCACTGGGGCTTACCAGCTTCCAGCCTAGCTGAAAGAACATGAGCACAAGATTTAGAGGGAGACCTTGTCTCAAAAGAATTAGGTGCAATGTAATAGAGGAGGATACCCAACATCCTCTTTGGCCGCTGCGTATGCGTGCACATGTACCTTCTCCTGGGTGTACGTATGCTGCAAGCATACACCACACCCATGCACAAATCTAATAAAGAGCAGGCTGGAAGATGGGAGGACTGGTGTGGTGGTTTGAATACGCTTGGCCCATGAGAAGTGGCACTATTAGAAGGTGTGGCCTTGTTGGAGTAGGTGTTTCCTTGTTGAAGGAAGTTCTTCCTTGTGGGGTGGGCTTTAAGGTCCTATGCTCAAGCTTCACCCAGTGTAGAAGAGACCCTCCTCCTGGCTGCCCGCTGAGATAGTCTCTTTTCTTGGTGGCCTTCAGATGAAGATGTAGAACTCTCCACTCCTCCAGCCTGAACACTGCAATGTCTGCCCGCACACTGCCATGTTCCCGCCATGATGACAAAGGACTGAACCTCTGAAACTGCAAGCCAGCCCCAATTAAATGTTGTTCTTTATAAGAGTTGTCATAGTCATGGTGCCTCTTCATAGCAATGGAAGCCTAAACTAAGGCAACAGGCTTGAGGGCACCTATGAGGAGGATCTTTTAGCTCTGGAGGCTAGAGAGGACTATATCCCGGACTGGGGTTGCTGGACAGAGGTTGTGGAATTAGGACTAGGTCTGGGCAAAATCCTGGGTAATCTTTCAAACTTGACCATAGATAATTAGGAGCTTTCTCTGGTAGGACTCATAGGGAAAAGCATGTCTTTTCTACAGCTGACATGGCACAGAGCCAAGCCATGGTGGTTTCTGTGGTTACAGGCTTGTATACTGTTGGCCATACTTTCATAAGTCTGCATTTCTCATCTGCGCACCTCCCGTTGGAGGAATTTTCCTTATCGCTGAGTCTTAAAGACACTTTCCCCTTTTGAACTCAACACTCAGTGTTTTCCCACAGCTAGCCTTCTCATATCTTATTCATCTTTGGCTTCACCTCCAACCTCTCACTTGTGGCTCTTTTAATGGTAAATGGATTCTATCATCATATTTTCTCACCCAGGAGAAAACAAGGAGCAACAGCGTTTCTCCTGGTTCAACCTCTCCCTTGGACTATTTCAGATAAACTATCAAAGACTTGGTTATTACTTCCACTTTGGCTCATTTTTAAATCAGCTACTTGAATATCGACCAGTTCAGTAGAGTTCCCAACAGAGAGAGAAATGTGGATTCCAGAGACACTTGGAAAACAGGGTTGAGAGGATTTGGTTCTCCATCAAATGGAAATTTGTAGGGTGGAGAATATGGAGGAAAAGAAGAGATTAAAAAAAATTTAAAAACCACCTAAGTGGGCAGTTAACACCACCATTTGCTGAAGCAAGGAGAAGGGCAGAGTAAAGGGAAAATGCTTTTATTTGGAGCATGATATACTGCAGACGTTGGTTGTTCCATCAAAATTTAAAAGACAGAAAGATATGATGGGTGGTCTGGATTGTGACAGATTTGAGATCCATTGCCTGATAAGGCAGTTGTAGATATGAACACAGAATAGTCCTAAGGAAGAAAAGTGCATGTAATGGCTAGTTTTGGTTGTCAACTTGACTCTATCTGGAATGAACTACAATCCAGAATTGGAGGGCTCACCTGTGATCCAGATTCTGAGGCTGGAAGACACAAGTCTCTGACCTGGATCTTAGCATGGAGATCTTGAGCCATAGTGGCTATGAAAAGCTTAGGCCCAGGCCAGGTAGTTCATGCCTTTAATCCCAGGAAACTGAGGAAAGGAGATCTCTGAGTTCAAGGTCTGCTTGGGACAAAACAAGTCCCAGATCCAGGCATGCTGGCACACACCTTTAATCTGGGCCACACCTTCTGCTGGAGATCTGCATAAGGACATTGGAAGAAGGAAGATTTGCTTTTCTTTGACTGCTTGCATTTACTTGCCAGCACATCTGTTGGAATCTACTTCTACAGAAGACCAGCTGAAACAACTAGCCTCGTGGGACTGAGCAACTACTAGATTCTTGGACTTCTCATTCACAGCTGACCATCATTCAGGTAGTTAGACTACAGACTATAAGTCATCATAATAAATTCCCTCCATATACATAAAGACATTCCATAAGTTCTGTGACTCTAGAGAACCCAGACTAATACACTGAGTAAGGAGAAAGGATGGTTTGAAACTGAGGCCCACCATATCCCCTTTTTAAAATGAAAGTTACAAGAGTAACAACCTGGGCCCTCTTTACCCTCCAAAAAAACCAGATTCAGCCACTGTTGTAAGAATTCTCTGTGGTGAGGGGAAACTAGGCAATGTCTGCCTCTCTTCCTTATAACGTTGCAGCCAAACTGAGGTACAGTTCGCCACCGTTCACTCTGAGGAACCAATGAGTGTATTAGGCTTACTTACAGAGCAATGGGGAAGAAGTTAGGAGCATAAAGCAGCCACACTAGAAGGTTTGCAGCCCGCATAGATGAGAGTGCCCCATGGCTCCAAAGATGGAGTCCCCTCCCTAGTCCTTCCTAGCCTATGTACTTTTAGCCCCTTCCTGGGGCCATTTGCAGTTAGAAAAGAATTATATACAACTGGTTGGAGAGGCATGGCTGGACACTTGGATGGGAATCCCATGACTTCCCCTGCCTCTCCTTCTATGAGGACTTCTCAACAGTCAATAAACCCACAAGCCTACCTGTGATGGTCTGTTGCAAGTGACACAGCTGAACTTGGGAGAATGACAGATTGGCTCAGAAAATAGTCCTGTATACATCATATGACTGTCAACTACTGTGTTGTGAGGTAATCAACAGTCAACAAGACCAGCTGTGGTAATCTCTCACAGGCAGGCACAGTTGAGTTCATGACAATAGTGGTAGTTTGGCTTGGAGAACAGTGCTGTATCAGAGCCACCCATCCTTAATAAGCCAGCTAAGCAAAGAATTAACAGTGAAAAGCAGACAGAGGGAATTTGTTCTATGTGGCCACACTGGGAGGAGAGACAGAGAGACCCGGTGACCTCCCAGGTCCATATTCTCAATGTGGCCACACTTTCCCCCTGTTTTTATCATTACTTGCTTTATTGAAGAAGGGTGGCTTACCCTAGTTTATTGGGTCCAGGAGATCTGAGTTTCTGCCTCTTAATAAATCTAACAAACTAAGTGACTTCAAAGAGATGAAAGACCCTTTTGGATGTCTGCCATCTACAGTTGACCCCAGAGGGAGAACGAGGAGAGGGCTCAGCAAGACAGGAGTTCACATTGTTATTTAGGAGAAATACTTTGGGAGCTTGAAACGTAATCTTTGTTACAACTAATCAAAATACTTAAAAAGAACTCTCTGTTCTAGGAATGTAATACTTGCCAGAGAAATGAGCAGAGTTGCTTTTATTTCGACCCAGAATCCTCCTCAAGTCTTTGAAGATAAGGTGCCATCAATTACATAATTGACTTTCCAAAGGATTTTGTAAACAGATTTTTTTACTGTGTACATGTGTTTATGATATGTGAGTATATGCACATGCATATACACGTGTGCAGAAGTGCAAGTATATGTGTGTACCTGAAAATGCAGGCTGAGGTTGGTGTCTGGAATCTTCCTTAATTGCTGTACCACCTGAATCTCTCAGAAAGTCTCTCAATCCAACCTAAGGATTAATATGACTAGTATAACTGATCACCTTGCCCCAAGGATTTGCTTTCTGAGGCTGGAATTGCAAGCCACCCCTCACATCCACCTGTCACTTATGTAGGCCTATGGATCTGAACCACGGTCCTCTCGCTTGCCTGTCAATATACATGCTAAGCCCAGAACTGAAACCAAATGCAAAACAGAAAGGAATAAAAAGGAGGGAAAAAATGAAGGAAAGAAGAAGAAGGCAGGCAGGCAGGAAGCAAAAAGTGCATTCAGTCATTTGAACTAACATTCAAACTAACTTTTTATTGTGAGGGTCAAATATTAAATAATATGATATATCTGAAAAAATTCATAAGTTAAACAATCAAAAAGTTGGCTTTCCTGCTCTTCTATTTAGATCGCCACAACCATGTTGTCTAAAGTGCTCTTCTGAAACAAAAGATTTCAGGAACCATGAATAGATTTTATCACCTTTCTTCCATCTCCTGTGTGCACAGCAGGCAGCAAGGATCCCATACACAAGCATAAGATTTGGAGTCAGGGTGTCTCCGACTCAAATATGAATGTTAGCATCAGCTAGAAATATCACTTTGGGCTGACTATTTAACTTTGCTGACTCTTGACTGTGATTTCTCTGCATTGAGAATTCTACTTTTTTGTGGAAACTATACTATATAATACGTATAAAACCTGAAATAAATAGATCGTAGCCATGAAGATATTTAATATAGATAAAAGATTAGCCAGATAGTTAAAATAAGCCAGAAAACATCCCTTGAGAAAAGAAAGTAGGTGTAGACAGAACAAGGAAACACCAGCACTTTTTATTCCCTAATAAGGGAAGCTGTGTGAGTTCAGAAGGCCCCTTGGGATGCTGAAGGGTGCAGAGTGTAACACACTATACCCATCAACGTATGTGCTGACTGAACTTGTTGCATGGCTAGCTCTGGAGCTGACCTTGGCCCCCTACTTCAGGTCCAAACATGTTTGTCTTAAGAGTGTCTTCCCAAAGCCCTTCTTCAGGGATGGTCTGGTCACACAGCTCTGTTTAAAGGTAAAAAGAAAATAGCCCAAGAGTAATAATTCTGTGGCTTAAGAACAAAAGGAGACCAAATCCTTTGAGTTAAAACACAGTGTACTTAAATAGGCAAGTCATTCCAAGGCACCATCTCCAAACAAAAGCTTGGCGAGAGTTTACGCCACGACAGAAAACCACCCATGCTACCTGTGACTAATTGAAAGTCTCACCCAGGAAAAAACTTTCTGCCCAGGACACTCTGTCCATCAAAAGCAATGGCCGACCGCATCGTTACCAAGGCAGCCCAAATCTGCTACTAACTGTTTTATTCTTTTGCTTCCATTTACTATATACTTAAACCCATTGATTCCAAACACCACCACCAAAAGCATGACTGTAGTAGATCATTCTCAGTAGGGAACACAGAAGATGGCTAGAAACCGTCATCAAATTCAAGACTTCAAAGTTCATTGAAACTCTGATCCCATTCAAATGAAACTTGAACTCTTAAGGGATCCTCTCCAAAGTTCCAAGTTTTATCAACTCTCTGGCTCAAAATATAAGCAGAAACTTGGTCGCTTTTTGTTTTCTCAGCTGCCATGACAAATTACCCGACAAAGGCACCTTGGAGGAGGAGAGGTTTATTTGGGCTAATAGAAGGGATTTAGTCCTTAATCACCCTGTTTATGTCCCTACTGGATAGTTGAGGCTTCTCATATCCCCATAGCAGAGAAGCAGCTAAGAATGAGACCTGGATCAGGTCTGGATATAAGTCTCAAGGCCAACTTATAGTGGATCAAACCTGCCATTGTCTATCCCTGAGTCCCCAGAGTTCCACAGCACCACCAGTTGGTTAGCAAGCATTCAAACATATGAGCTAGCGGGAGCATTTCACATCTAAACTTTAATGACTGGTCTGGGGTTTAGAAGGGAAAGGGGGTTCCTAGATATTATGTCTAAGATGACTCAACCAAGCTCCAAGCAACCAGCTGTTGGAGGAAGATGACTATACTGGCTGGTTTTGTGTCAACTTGACACAGGCTGGAGTTAGCACAGAGAAAGGAGCTTCAGTTGAGGAAATGCCTCCATGAGAACAGCTGTAAGGCATTTTCCCAATTAGTGATCAAAGTGGGAGGGCCTCTTGTGGGTGGTACCATCCCTGGACTGGTAGTCTTGGGTTCTATAAGAGAGCAGGCTCAGTACACCAGGGGAAGCAAGCCAGTAAGGAACATCCCTCCATGGCCTCTGCAACAGCTCCTGCTTCCTGACCTGCTTGAGTTTCCAGTCCTGACTTCCTTTGGTGATGAACAGCAATGTGGAAGAGTAAGCTGAATAAACCCTTTCCTCCCCAGTTTGCTTCTTGGTCATGATGTTTGTGCAGGAATAGAAACCCTGACTAAGACAATGGCCCTACACCATAGAATTATTATCCTAGACTAGTGGTTTCTCAAACTGGGGCTCATGATCCTCACAGGAGTTGCATATCAGATATCTACATTACAACGTATAAAAGTAGCAACATTTCAGTTATGAAGTAACCATGACACAAGGACCTTTGAATTATTTGGAATCTGAAGATGAAAAGCTGGGTTATAACAACCTCTTTGGAGTAGGAACACTTTGCAAACTCAATGCCAGCCATCACTTTCCAGTTCTTGGAGCCTGCTGTTTCTGAAACTGGTTTCTATAGGTTTCCAGTATTAATGTGAGTCACCCTGTGTTGTTGCAATAAATAGCCCTTTTCTCCTGAAATCAGAAGAGAACTCCAAGCCACTAATCGCTGGAACACTGAGTTACTACACAGTTTACACAAAGAGAGGATTATAAAGTCAAGTGTGGGCCAATGCTATGATGCTGCTTCCTGGGAGCTGGGTGCTAAAAGCTCTGCCAATGACTTTCCTAGGCTCTCTTGTAATAAAAGATGACAGAAGCTGTGACTAGAGCTAGGGTGGAGAGGACCATGGACTCCCGAGTTTTTACAGCTTCAGGAAGCATGCCGACTTTCAGCATCCTGGAGGATAGATAGTTCAATGGCAGCAGCAGTCACAAAAAGGTGACCAGACATCCCTGTGTTGAAACTCAGCTCCATTATCTATTTACACTGTTATCTTGGGCATGAAAACTAGCCTCAGTTTCCCTCATAGGGACATTACATAGATAAGATGACATAAAGCTGTGCACATAATGACATAACACATGCAAAGTGCCTGGCATTCAAGAAGCACTCTGGACATTGTAGTTTTCCAGCACTTGCCAGAGTATGGTTTGGATATATGAACAGAGATTCCTGAGATCTTGTCTCAGTAAATCTTATCCTAAGATGTAATAAAAATATACAGACAACAACAACAACGAGCTCACAACAGAAATGAATGCTTTGAAAAAGTCAAATATAGGAAAATTTAAGAAAGTTAAGTAGGGTAGGGAATGTTAAATGAAATTTCTACAAAGCCTAATTCTCAAGAGAAATGTAATGTCAAAACTAACCCGTCACCTGAGGAGAACCTAAGTTGTAGGAGGGGTTCTGATGCTAAGGTCCTTTTTCTCGATTGGTTCTTCATCTATCAGAAAAAGCCATGGACCAATTGCTGGATGAAAGGCACAAGCAGAACTTCTGGGTCCCAGCAGGAAAGTGGGCAGAGGCAGGAGAGAAGGAGGGGAGAGTTCTCCATGTTTCAGAGGCAAAAAAGTTAAGCAGTCATGTGAGATCTCGGGTGGAGTGGCCACAGGTTACTTTTACAGGTGGGCAGTTGAAAGTGTTTAGCTGGGACTAGATGTAACTGAGCGACTATAGTTGAGGGCAGATTGAGAGATGCAGAGCTCAGAGTATTGATAAGGGCATGCTTCTCCAGGTGGGAGATAAGTAGAGCCCAGCAATTGTGCCAAAAAGGCAAGCTGAAATTGGACAACTGTGTGTGTCTGTAATTTTTATCCATGGATCCAATATTCTCTGGGTGGGGGATGATAGTGTGTTCAGTTCCCTGGATTAAGGCAGGGTAGCAAAAGCTACATGCAACAGTAAGTCAAATATGAGTAAGGAGTCTTACTCAGAAAAATCACCACCCTGTATTAGCAGGGACAATGCATACCATTTTGGAAGAAAGCTCTTACTACAGATATTTTCATATCCTGGTTATTTTTTTTTATCTCTTTGTGTAAAAATGTCATATTTACTAAGATTTTGTCTGAGTCTTAGCAGATGTTTGGAGAGAAAACACATTTTATCACAGCATCTCCTGCACTCTTTCAGAGCACAGACACTAGAGAGAAGCATTTGGAGTCAAAAGGAAGTTAATAGAAATGGCTGAAAGGGCTGGATAATGCCTTTGCACAAAAGGATGCTGATGTTGGATTACTCGATCATCTAGTACCAGTTAAGGGCGATGTTTTAAAAGTTCCTCACCTCTGCCCATCCAAGTTTAAATGGGAAAACACAGGATCTGTTGCTAAGGTACACGTGGATCTGCAAGGTCTCCTGTACTTTGGAGGGAGCTCTCCTCCTAAGGCACTGACTCTTGCCTTCTGGGTTGGTGTGGGCTGGCTTCTGGCCTCTAGGAGAAGGAGTTCCAGGGAAGAGTCAGGTCTGTGTGAGCCAGTGAGTCTGCTTAGTGAGGGAGCCACTCAAGGAGAATACACCAGCCTTTGATTACAGCCACTTATTTTCAATGTAGCAATCAATATAAGGGTACTTGATTTTACACATTTTTCCTTCATATTTCATCATAACTTGAGTTACCATAACTACAAATTATCAAAAAGGCCCCACTTTTGGCCAATGTACACAAAACTAAGAATGTTTGCTATTCTCTCTGACCTAACTTGGCTTAGAAAATTCTCCTCCTCTCCTCTCCTCTCCTCTCCTCTCCTCTCCTCTCCTCTCCTCTCCTCTCCTCTCCTCTCCTCTCCTCTCCTCCCCTCCCCTCCCCTCCCCTCCCCTCCCCTCCCCTCCCCTCCCCTCCCCTCCCCTCCCCTCCCTTCCTCTCCCCTCCGTTCTCTACCCACCTCTTTCTCTCAGATAGGATCTTGCTATATAGCTCAAAACTGCCCTTGAACTGACAATCCTATTGCATATGTCATCTGAATGCTACACCTGACTTGAAAGTAAGTCTCTTGATATCCAGGTCAATATTCCTCCACTTTATACAAAACATGTAATGGTAAGAATAAAAGGTATTAAAACACAATGCTCTACACAGATCTAAGAAGCAGTTTTAGTTCTTTCTTGAAATTTAGTTGTAATGGGTGCTATAAATTTCATCATGCACAACAAAAGAATTTAAAGCAAATGTTTGACTCTTATACAAATGGCCATAAGTGTCATAAAAGTGCTTATCTGGGGATAACCTGAAAATTAAGCATGACAGTTAAGAGAATGAAAGACACAGAACTGAAATTTTATGTGAGAAGTCAGCCTTTGAGAGTAGTTGCTAGAATTGTTCCAGTCACTCATCAAAAACTAACAGCTTCGTTGACATGAAATTTATGTGCACATAAACATGGCCATGTGAAGACTCACAGATAAGTCCTGAAAGCACACTCATACTTATGCAGCCACCGCCACCACCAATTATATATTTTCGTGATCTAGAATGAAACCCCACAGCATCTACAGTCACTCTTGTTCCTTCCTTTATCCCAGTCCATGCCGTGGTGACCACTCATCTGTTTCTGTCTCTTTAAGCATTTGAACATTCTGGGCCTTTGATATGAGTGGAAATAGACAGCACACTACTCATAAGTGGTCTTCTTAGTTTAGCATCCTTTTCTTAATGTAATGCTTTCTGGGTTATTCATGTTGTCATACATACCAGGACTTCACTCCTTTACATTGTCAAATAATAGTCTAGTCAATGGACTTTCAAATCACCCCTTCTTCCATTATGAGTGGTGTTACAAATACTCCCATATATATATTTTTGTGTTTAATTTTTTAATGGATATATGTTTTTACTTTTCTCCACTGTCTACTTAGGAATGCAGTTCCTGCTGTCTATGGGAGACTTGTTTAATCTTTTGGTGGACTTCCAGGATGATTTCCACAGTGGCTGCACTATGTAAATTTCTACCAGCTGTCAAAATGGTGAATCATTTGTAAACTCTCTGTGGAAGTATAAATGAGTATACTACGGAAAACAGAATGGGGGTTACTCAAAAAAAATTTAAAATAGAACCAAAATTTGAAATACAGCCATAGATGCCTGTAATCCCAGCATCCATGAGGCAGAGGCAGCAAGACCACTGCAAATTCAAGGGTAGCATTTTTGACACGTCACATTCTAAGGCACTGAAGGTTATATAATGAGAGTCTGTATGAAAACAAAGGTTTTGGTAGAAGATGGAGACCTGAGGTGGAGACCATACATGACTCTGGGTTAGACCAGAGGCACAAGGGAATTTCCACATCCGCAGCATCAGTGGAACCCGGGCAAGGGGGCAAAGGTGGAGCTGTGTCTGACCTGGAGGAAGTTCCACAGGCTGCAACTGCTCCAGCTGAATCGTGAGCTCAGGGTGGGGCTGGGATCTTACTCTGGGTAGGGCCCACAGGTTCATGCTGAGTGCCACAACTAGAAAAAGCTGCAGACACAGGAAGGAGGCTTGAGCTGACACAAGACAAGACTTGACCCTCAGAGGAAGTCTTGGGATAGAGCCCTTGACCATAAATATCAGTACTATAGAGGCAAAAGATACTACAACTCTACAATCATTTGGTTCTCTCCTGAATATCATAGATGCCACCACTGGAAAATGTGTCTTGAATTTAAAAGTCAAAGTAAAATATTTGAAAGTAAGAAACTTCAACCATCAAACTAACTCCAGATGTTCCTGTCCCCACAAAGAAACAAAAACAACATGAAAACCAAGATAGCATGTCTTCCTCAAAGATTTCTAACTCCATAGTAATAGCTCCTATGAGAGTGATTTAGAAGAATTCCCAGACAAAGAATTTAAAGGAATAATTAAAACCATGTTCAAGAAACTTAAGGAAGACATGATGTACTCCAAGAGAGCAAAACCAAGGCTGAATGACATAAGGGGGTTAGCATGCTATATGGAAAGTAATTCAGTAAACAAGTAGAATTGCTGAAGAAAATCAAAACTGAAATGATCATAGAAATGATCATGGTCATAGAAAGCTCAATGAGCCAAAAGAAAAGATCAGTGAATGGCTTCAACAACAGAATAGAGCATTGAAAGATAGAGTATTCAGGCTGGAGGACAAAGTAGAGGGATTCGATCATACAATAGAGACATCAGTCTACATCAGCATATGTTTATCTTTCATATATATATATACATATGAAAGATAGACATATGCAGAAAGAGAGAGACAGTGAGAGACACACAGAGGGAAAACATAGGAAAATGCTGAGAGACCATAAAAATAAAAAATCTTCAAATTATGGGCATAGAAGAAGAAGAAGATACCACAACAAAGGTAAGGAAATATTTTCAATAAAATCAAAGATGAAAACATTCCCAAACCTTGAGAAAGAATTGTCTAGCCAGGTACAAGCAGACTAGAAAATACTAAGTAGGACTAGAAAACAAACTCCCTATGACATAGTACATTTAAAATACTAAAAACACAGACTAAAGAGGAGAATATTAAAGCCACAAAAGAGAAAGGTCCAGTTACATTTGAAGGTAGGCCTACCAGAATCATGTCTGGTTATTCTACTGAAAGAACCATTGGAAACATTGGAAGCCAGAAGGGCCTGCAAAGATGAATTCTAAGATCTGAAAGAACACAACTGCCAACCCAGACACAACTGCCGTTCTCAGAAAACTATCTTTTTAAACTGCAGGAAAAATAATAGTGGCCATGGGGAAAATTGGCTAAAGGAATTTATGATCACTGACCCAGCTCTACAGAAGATGATGGGTGGAATCTGCTTCAGTCTAAGAGAAGGATAAAGAACTGAAGAGTCCCCAGGAACAACAATGGCAACAGGACAATGACAAGCAAAACACAAGACAACAGAAAGAGAAGTAATCAAAATGATTCTGTTTCAAAATTAATGAAAGAAAAACAAAAAATATTACAAGGAATTGATGAAACAAAGAGCTGGTGCTTAACAAAGAAGAAGAAAATTGACAACCCTTTGGCCAAATACACCAATAGTGGGAGAGAGAAAACCCGAATTAATAAAGTAAGAGCTTAAAATAAAAACACTACAACACACACCAATCAACAAAACCCAGAAATTCATGGTGGCATAACTTAAAAATGTACCTGAACAAATTGGGAAACTTAAAAGAAATGGATGAATTTCTACATGAATATGACATATTAAAATTAAATCAGGATGAAATAAAGCCTCTAAACAGATCTATAATCAGCATAAGACTGAAGCAATAATGAAAACCTCTTAACTTAGAAATCATCTGGACTAAACAGATTCACTACAAAACTCCTACCAGGACTTCAAACAACCACAAACACTACTGAAATTACTCCATGTGTTTGTTTGAATGAGTATTCAGGCATTAGAATACTTGATCCCTGTAATTTTAATTTTTTTAAACATCTATTTTTTAATGATGGTCGTTAGATGCTTTAACCTCCCTTTTAACCCACCACTCACCAGAGATAGTTGAACAAAAAGGATTGTGGGAAGGTAGAGGATGGGCAGATGGGCGGGGCTGGAATGGACCTGTTTAGTTCTTTGGAGCAACTCCTGTATGTGTTGTCTGGAAATCGGCAGCTCAGTTCACAGGTTAGCAGTGACAGCTTGATCCACTTCACTGAAGTCTAGTTCAGTAGAGGTGACTCATAGCAAACATGAGTCAGCAGTGGTGTCACTACCTAGCAGAGATAGCCAGGTCTCAGCCTCCGTACAAGTCAGCAGGAGGGATCTTGAGGACTGTCAGGGAAAGCTCTCAGCTTTGCCTCTCTCAGTGAAGAAGATCAGCGAAGATTCTAGATCAGCAAGCATGGCCCAGCGAGCTCTCTAAGCAAGCCGATCTCAGCCTCCTCTCTGTCCATTGTGTCCTCGTAGACTCTCTCCAAACATCATGTGTCCTCCATGTGCCTTGCCTCAGCACATGCATCAGTCTCAGCTGACATCACTCTGCCCATCATCTTGAGTCCTTGGAAGTGGCCATCTTGAGTCCTTGGAAGTGGCAAGAAACTATAGCATGCCACCAGAAGTGTTTTGGTGGCTTTCTCTCTATGGAATCCTGACAAATACAGCTCAACTATGCAATGTAAGGCAGACCAATACATGTGTGTCATTAGCAAAGAATCTCTCATCACATATTCTTTCATGTGCTTGCTTTAGCAGAACATCCTCTCTCCTGTGTCTGCTTCGGTGAAACACTCCTTCACATGTTTGCCTGAGCAAAACACAATGCAACCCACTTTCCAAAGAGTCCGTAAGTTTCCACTTCAGGTCCCAAGTTGACGGCACTTTGGGGGAAACTTAAGCTATTCGAGGTTCCTCATAGAAGCAGGAGGAAGGGGGATTGGATAGGGGATTGGGGGGAGGGGAACCAAGAAAGAGGATAACATTTGAAATGTAAATAAAGAAAATATTTCATAGAAAAAAGAATAAAAAAACAAAACAAAACAAAACAAAAAGTGGAAAGTACAAAATAAAAAAGAAAGAAAGATATGTGGTATTGTTGGAGCAAGTGTGCTGTGGGACAGAATGTAAAGTGTGTTGTTTTGAGAGTTTAAAGACTCAAACCATCTCTAGTTCCCTTCACTTTTTCCTGTTTGTGGTTCAAGATGTGAGCCCCCAGATTCCTATGCCCACAGCTGGCTTCCATGCTTCCCAAACATGCCATGCCTCTAAATCATTCAGGAATTGTAAGCCTAAATACACAATCTTCTATAAATTGCCTTTTCTTTACATTACAGCAATAGAAATGTGACTGATGCACCCCGTAAAACAGAAAAACCAAGGAAAGCTTCCAAATTCATCGTACGGAGTGAGTATGGCTTGTATACAAAACCCAGGTGAAAACATCACAGAAAACACTAAAAGTACAAACCAGCCTACCTGACGAACACAGCCAAATGCTCAATAAAATGCTCACAAATTGAATTCAACATCACATTAAAATATCATATATTGTGACTAAATGGGCTTTATTCCAGCAGTGCAGGGATGGTTCAACAAGTATAAATCAATAAAGGTAATTCATCACATTAATGGGATCAATGACAGAAATCACATTGTCATCTTAATACACACAAGCCCTTTGACAAAGGCTAAATAAACATTTCTCCGTGATTAACATCATAAAGAGGCTAAAGATGAAGAAAGCATGATTCAATATAATAAAGGCTGTATGTGACAAACCTATAGCCAGTATCACTCTAAGTGGAGAAAAACTCAAAGAATTCCCAGTAATATCAGGAACAAGACAAGACTGTCCACTCTTCTGACTTCTAGTCAATATTGTGCTTAAAGTCTTAGCTAGAGCAATAAGAGAATAGAAATATAAAAAAAGATATAAATAGAAGTTAAAATATCTCCATTTTCAGAATGTATTATTCTATATACAAGAGACCCTACAGATTCCATCAAAACCTTTTAGATTTGGCAAAGCCCTTTCAGCAAAGGTATAGGACACAAAATCATGCACACACACACACACACACACACACACACACACACAATCTGGGAATAAGGCTTATAGAAGAATAAAAGGCCTCTCCAATGAAAAGTTTGTGACACTGAAGAAAGAAGGAAGACACTAGTAGATGAAAAGACAACACATGCTCATCGGTTGGGAGAATTAATACTGTAAAAATGTCTATCCTACCAAAAGTAATCTATAGATCCAAAGCTATCTCACTCAAAATTCCAACACCATTCTTTACAGACCTGGGGAAAAGTTCTGCAGAGACACAAAAAGACTAAGAATAGCCAAAGCAATCCTGAAGAAAAAGAATTCTACAGGAGGCATGGCCATACCTGACTTCAAATTAGGCTACAGAGACACAGTAATCAAGGCAAAGCAGTAACAGCACAAAGGCAGATACACACATCAACAGGGATAGACTTGAGAACCCAGGTACGAGTCAACAAAACTACAGTTTTCTGAGTTTTGACAATGATGTCTAAATGCGCTTTAGAGACAAGACAGCACAGTGAATAAATGAATGGCACCTGGACAACTGGATTTCTAAATTCACAAAAATGAAACTAGATTCCTATTGGTCATGCTGCACAAAAGTCAGTGGTAAATGAACCAAGGACCTCAGCTTAGGACTTGGTACTCTGAAGGTGTTAGGGGGAAAAGTAGGGTATAGACTTTAACTCGCAGACCCGCCTAGGTAGGGACCTCCTGAACAAGGCTCTGATAGCATGGGAAATCAGACCAGCAATCAACAGATGAGGTCTCCCAAACCCAAAAAGTTCCTGTATAACAGATGAAACTAAAGTTGGAGGGAAGAAAGGAATGGGAGAAATTGTATGATTATATTATAATTTAAAAAATTATTAAGAGATGTTCTCAGTGTCCTTAGTCATTGGGGATTTAAATTAAAACTACTTTAAAATTCTATCTCACCCCAGTAGGAGTGGCCATCGTCAGGATTACAAATGCCAACAATAAGTATAAAGGAAATCTATTTACTGTTGGTGGGAATGTAAACTAGTCTAGCAACTTTGGAAATCAATCTGGCAGTTTCTCAAAAAACTAAACATAGAGCGGCCATATGATCCAGTGTGTGTGTGTGTGTGTGTGTGTGTGTGTGTGTGTGTGTGTGTAACATGGTCCCTATAGGCCCATGGGAAGTGGCACTACAAGGAGGTATGGTCTTGTTGGAGTAGGTGTGTCCTTGTTAGAAGTGTGTTACTAAAGGGTGGGAAGCTCAAGTCAGACCTAGTGGCTTACTGTCTCTTCCTGCTGTTTGTGAACTCTTAGCTCCTCCAGCACCATGTCTGACTGTGTGCCACCACGTTTCCCACCATGTTGATAATGGACTAAACCTCTAAACTGTAAGCCAGCCCCAATTAAATGTTTTCATTTATAGGAATTGCCATGGTCATGGTGCCTCTTCACAGCAATAAAACCTTAACCAAGACGCCTAACTGTACCACTCCTGGGCACACTCACTATGAACTTATATCCCACTGCAGAGAGACATGCCCATTTTGTTTACTGCTGCTCTGTTCAGAATAGCTAAGAAATGGAGTCAACTTCAAAGTCTATCAACATATGAATGACTAAGAGATCGGGGCCACATACACTCAATGGCATATCACTAGGCTGTAAAGAAAAACGAAACCATGAAATTTGCAGACAAATAGCTAGATCTGAAAAGGAAATAAGCCAAACGAGGCAAGGCAGGACCAGAGAGACAAAATCTGCATGTTCCCTCTCATTTGAAGATCCTAGGTTCAGTCTTCGGTTTTGCATGTTAAGTAGGTGGAAGCCAGGGAACTAGAAACGGATCCTCTGGTTGGGGAGAGGAATAGTTGGTCACAGATATAGTTATAGGCAGAAAAGCTTAAGTGGGAAAGGGTTTATGGATATGGGGAAAACAGGAGGTGGGAGAGAAGGCTTACCCACTACCCACAGGAACAACTATGTGAAAATCCATATAGAAACCTGCTATCTCACAACCCACTCAGACAAACAAAAACCCATAATCATAGCCAGTCCAAATTCCACCATGTGGTTGCTGGGAATTGAACTCAGGACCTCTGGAAGATCAGTCAGTGCTTTTAACTGCTAAGCCATCTTTCCAGCCCTCTTTGGCTCACATGGTGGCTCACAACCATCTGTAATAGAATCCAATGCCCTCTTCTGGTGTGTGTCTTAAGACAGCTAAAGTGTATTCATATAAATAAAGATAAATAAATAATTAAAACACTTAATAAAAGAAGAACTATGTGTCCTTAACACCATTTGGAACATCTTCTGGGTATATGCCCAGGAGAGGTATTGCTGGATCTTCCGGTAGTACTATGTCCAATTCTCTGAGGAACCGCCAGACTGATTTCCAGAGTGGCTGTACAAGCTTGCAATCCCACCAGCAATGGTAATAAAGACACATGCTCCACTATGTTTATAGCAGCCTTATTTATAATAGCCAGAAGCTGGAAAGAACCCAGATGTCCCTCAACAGAGGAACGAATACAGAAAATGTGGTACATTTACACAATGGAGTACTACTTAGCTATTAAAACCAATGAATTTATGAAATTCCTGGGCAAATGGATGTATCTGGAAGATATCATCCTGAGTGAGGTAACCCAATCATAAAAGAAGTCACTTGATATGCACTCACTGATAAGTGGATATTAGCCCAGAAACTTAGAATACCCAAGATACAAGTTGCAAAACACAAGAAAATAAAAAAAAAAAAAGGAAGACCAATGTGTGGATACTTCATTCCTCCTTAGAACAGGGAACAAAATACCCATGGAAGGAGTTACAGAGACAAAGTTTGGAGCTAAGGATGGGCCACCCAGAGACTACCCCACTCAGGGATCCATCCCATAATCAGCCACCAAACGCAGACACCATTGCACATGCCAGCAAGATTTTGCTGAAAGGACCCTGATATAGCTGTCTCTTATGAGGCTATGACAGTGCCTGGCAAATACAGAAGTGGATACTCACAGTCATCTATTGGATGGAACACAGGGCCCCCAATTGAGGAGCTAGAAAAAGTACCGAAGGAACTGAAGGGGTCTGAAACCCTATAGGTGGAACAACAATATGAACTAACCAGTACCCCCAGAGCTTGTGTCTCTAGCTGCATATGTAGCAGAAGATGGCCTAGTCGGCCATCATTGTGAAGAGAGGCCCCTTGGTCTTACAAACTTTATATGCTCCAGTACAGGGCCAAGAAGTGGGAGTGGGTGGGTTGGGGAGCAGGGCGGGGGGAGGATATAGAGAACTTTCGGGATAGCATTTGAAATGTAAATGAAGAAAATATCTAATAAAAAATTGAAAAAAAAGAAACTAATAAAAATAATTACTCAGAAAAAAAAAAGAACTATGAGGTTGGGAGGGGGATATGGATAGAGATGAGGGAAGAAATGGAAATATTTACGACCATTTTCACTGAAATGTGCATGAAACCCTCCAGAACAAAGGAAAACTTGAAATGCATAGGTGGCTTGGGGAACATTTCCTCCACCCCCGGAAATCAATAGGGAAAGAGGGTGGTCCGATTGTTCATTGGAGACAAATCCATTGCAGAGCCGAAGAATGCTCTTCTGTGTTAGGGGCAGGGATGACACAGCCTTCCCATCAGCAGCTGTCCGAGGTTAGGAGCAGTGTGCAGTCCCAGGAGAGGAAGAGGCTCATTGAGTCAATCCTGTGACAAGATGACTCAGAACTCTATGCCCACAGCATTTTCAGCATCTCACTCACACACCGGCACCTGACATGTGATGCCTGTTTCCTTCAGTCTCTTCCCTTAAGCTGCAATGTGAACACTGAACTTGGGCTGTGATGGCTAAGTGCTGAGGGACAGAAATGTACTGGTGTAGGCTATGAAACAATAAATGGATATTCCCTTTGGAAACTCAATTCAATTCACTTAGGCCAAACATGCTAAGCAGATGCAGATGATCAACTAACAAGCACAAGACGCAAGCAGTTATCTTTCTTTCTTATGTCCCATTTCTTATGGGTCAGCAACCTAACCTTTGCTGTCTTGAGCATCACAGATCGTTTGTTTGTTTGTTTGTTTGTTTGTTTGTTTGTTTCAATGTAAAGGTTTGCCAAACAGAGATTTCACTAATAATAGAACGGCTGGCAACTAGACTGCACTATCTTTTCAAGTCAGGTTCAGAAGTTCTTTGGAAAGCTCTTTGTTGTACACAGCCTAGTGAGCCACAGTGCTTGGACAGACACAGTTACAAGGCAAAACGGTTTAAGGGATGTTGTTCTGGAGAGAGGAAAAGGGGATAAAGGGAGGTAAGTGGTGTTTAAGGGATAGTCCAGTATTGCCAAGACCACACTCCATGGGAGAAAAGACTTGTGATGGACAAAATGCTCCTACAAATTCTAGGAATCTGAATATCTTCTTGGTACTACTTTAACATTATTTAAAGTGATATATTTTTTTAAATCACATTATCTCACTATTGCATACAGTCCTGTTTTCAGGAATCAGTTAAATACTAAATAAGTGTTTCTCACACTCTTGAACACAGTAACCAGTTGCATCAGGAGGTTTTTGTTTTTTTGTTTTTTTAGAATCACAGAATCCTCAGATTTCAATGTTCTTCCCCAGTGCAAAGCAGACATTAGAATAGACACAAATAGAAAAATCCATAGTTTAAACTATCTGTTGTATGTTGTTTGTGTTATTTTAAAGGATAGTGTACATCATATGTTTAGGCAGTGATATAAATAAACTGTAATTCCTGGAGAAAAAGAAAAGAAAAGAAAAGAAAAGAAAAGAAAAGAAAAGAAAAGAAAAGAAAAGAAAAGAAAAGAAAAGAAAGGATTCCATATGGTCCAACAATCCTGCTACTGGGCACACAGCACAGGAACAGGTCATCGTAACACAAAACTTAACAAATGGTAGCAAGCAACGTAGTGTCCATTAACGTAAGTGAATAAAAAAAGTAGTGTACTAGGCTGGAGAGATGGCTCAGTGGATAAGAACACTTGCTACTCCTGCAGAGGACCCCGGTTCAATTCCCAGAATCTGTATGGTAGATTATAGCCATCTGTAACTCCAGTTCCAGAGAATCTGATGTTCGCTTCTGACCTCCACGGGTGGTATACATTACATACATAATTTCTCTCTATAGGTAGCCCTGAGTGTTCTGGAAACCAGGCTGGCCTTGAACTCAGAGATCCACCTACCTCTGTCTTACATGTGCTGGGATTAAAGGTGTGTCCCACCACTGTCTGACTGATTTTTTTAAACTTTTTTTTTTTTTATCATTTCTTCTTCTTTCTTTTTTTTAATGGGACCTTGCTGTCTGTTTGTGGATAGCAAATATTTCTTGGCAGCAGCCTGGGTTGTTTGGGGATTTCCATGGGACCCCTTTGGCCAGCAACTCAACTGAATTGGATGTAACCCACTACAGTTACTGGAACCGGCTTACAGTTGGGAATTTGGTAGCAAGTGATATCCAGTTAGGACTATCCCTCCCTCCCTCATTATTTGGGGACGTCATTAAGATTGCCTTCATGTGTTTTAGGACGTTTCCACTGCACTGGGTTTCCATAGCACCCCTCAAATGCTCCTCAGTTCTAGCTGTCTCACCCCACAGTATCTCCTTCAATCCTCTCCCCCCCCTCCTCAAATGAAGGAAACACGCCTATACACATTCATGTAGAAAAAAAATCATTTAAAGGGCGAGAACATCCCTAGCTAGTTTAAAGTTATAGTTCAAGGAAAGATCTCCACAAGCGGTTGGGTTTCTATGGCTGTAATAAACCCCATGACCAAAGTCAACTTGGGGAGGAATGGGTTTATGTCGGCTTACAATTGAGGTCCATCAGCTGCAAGGAAGTCAGGGCAGGATCTCGAGGCAGGAACCTGGAGGCAGGAAGTGAAACAGACCTGAGAAAATTGCTGCTTATTGGTTTGTATTTTATGACTTGTTTAACTTGTTTTTGTTTGTTCGTTTGTTGTTATTGTTGTTTGCTTGTTTTGTTTTGCTGTTTTTTTTTTAAAATACATTTCAGAACCACCCGCCCAGGGGTGGTACTACCCACAGCCGGTTGGACCCTCCAACTGCAATCATTAATCAAGAGCTTGCCTCGCACACCTCTCTATAGTTCTGTCTTCTAGGGGTGTTTTCTCAATTGAGGTTCCAAGATGAACCTTGCTTATGTCACAGTAACAAAAACTAACCAGCAGGACACGGAGCCCTTGTTCCAAAGATTAAAATGGTGGACAGGGACAGCTTTGGGCACGCTCAGGCTTTGGTTTCGCTCTGGTGTAATAAATCTATGTCTAAGCATATAGGAGATACAGCTCTGCATAAGGGCAAGGGTCTCACTGCACTACCTCAAGATGAATTTAAAAAAGGGAAACCTAAGAATACACTCTATCAGAGAGAAACTTTGTACACAGATATAAAGTACCTGGATAAAAAAGACTTATCTTGCCCTCACTGAGAATCAGAAGGCAGGCGGGGTGCTAGTGGGGTATGCCTTTAGTTCCAGCACTCAGGAGGCAGAGTTCAAGGCCGGTCTGGTCTACAAATTGAGTTTCTGGACACCTAGAGCTGTTACACAGAGAAACCCTGTCTCAATACACACACAAAAAAAGACAAAAAAATCAGAAAACTGAATTGTATGCCCTCAGAGAGACATAACTAATGAATCATATATCCTTAGGGAGTACTTAGGCTACGGGCTGGATGGCTTCTGTGTGCTTCTCTATGCCCCGAGCTTTTTAACTCTGCTCTGGGTTCATAGAGCCTCACTTCCTAGGCTGCCCTTGTGGAAAGGCTCTTTCAGGCAAGGTGACAGTGTTTAGTAAGCTTTCATTGAATTATGGGTTGCAGAAGCAAACTGATGCTTACAGTAAGTTCTGTCTCTTGTACACAGAGTCAAGGGTAGTGACACATCTGTGGTTCTCTGGCTTAGCAATGAGTGTGGGATTCAAAGCCCATAAACACTTCTTCTTATCAAGGGACTCCAGCTGATGGGTAGTCACTCCTGGAACAGATCCGATGGGAGAAAAGTCAACGTGTTTCTTTGCACCTCTCTCCTTACCAGGCCTCAATAGGAAAGTGGTATTTTCCAGTTTTTAGGTGGAGATAATTGTGAGCCTTAGGAGACATACTCTTGGGGTTAACAGATTAAGGAGAAACGACTATGGCTCTCTCGAGTCACTTAGTACCTATTTAAAAATAGCACAACACGATGATAATACTATTTATTGCATTGTTGAAATGGAGTAAACCAGAGCTGGAGAGATGGCCCAGCACTTAAGAATAGCTGCTGCTCTAGCAAAGGACCCAGGTTCAGTTCCCAGTCACCTGCAACTCTCTTCCAGAGGATCGGATACCTGTTCTGATCTGCACACTGGTGCACATACATGAACCCTTGTTCACACACATGTATATAAAATATTTTGTTTAATTAAGAAGAAAATGAGGAAATTTTGCACACTCTATAAGGTACAATGGTTTACACTGTGGTGGGGCTCAGGAAATAAAGGGATGGGATTAGGGATTGCAGGCATTGTCAGTGCCTCTGTACGAGTGGGTGGGATGGGAAGCAATCCACATTCTGCATGTGCGTTTCCCAGAACATTCCTTAGGTGTGGGGCACAGTGGGACATCTTGATGGATTGGAAGGTTGGTGTTTCTTCTGCGAAACTCTAGGGTCTGGAAGCCTCCCAAAACGAAAGGACTTGAAGCAATGGTGTTTGTCTAACATCTGGAGGTTGGCACACATGGTAGTTTTGGTTTTATCTTAGGGTCTGATATGGTGGGATACCTTTTCAATCCCAGCAGGGATGACCTCTGTGAGTTCCAGGACAGACACTATCTCAAACAAAAAAAAAAAAAAAAAAAAAAAAAAAAAGTCTTAGAAAATGTTTGCGGTTCTGGGAAAGGTCTGAGACCTGCTAAGCCAAGCTAAACTTGTCAGATGCATGGAATCTCTTCTCTGGGCAGCGCTGTCTGGGTTCTAATGAATAGAGATAGGGATGTGGCCTCAAATATTTCCCAAATCAGGACAGAAAGATGGGAAAAGTGAAGAAGTGACTGATTTGTTTGATCTGGTTTGTATTTCTCAGTGGTGAAAATAAAGTATTCAAACACAACTAAAAACATGTTATGAAGACTGCTTACAGAGAAATGCTCATTTTTTTTCTGAGAGATTCAACTCAGAAAAGAGTACTAAATCGCAGCAAACCATGTTCACTCAGAGCCAAAGTGCATATGACCTTTGAGTTGAATATATCGATGCCTATAGACCTGAATGGTACACTTAATAAACCATTTCAGAATTTCATTTACAAAAGGAAATTCCATATGCAAAGAGAAATTAAGTCAACTGGCCTCCCACAGTTTAAAGTTAATTTTATAACATTAGGTTTTTGTTTAAGTTTTAACCTTTGCTTCATCTCTAAACCTGGATGGAAAATAAACTCTTCAAGCCTGTGGTTCTCAACCTGTGGGTCTCCACCCCATAGGGGTTGAACAACCCTTGCACAGGGGTCACCTAGGACCACTGGAAAGCACAGATATTTACGTTATGATTCACAACAGTAGCAAAATTGCATTTATGAAGTAGCAACAAAGATGATTTTATGGTTGGGGAGTCAACCATGACACAAGCAACTGTCATTTAAGGGTAGCAGCAATAAGAAGGTTGAGAAGATCTCCTTTAAGCAATTTAACTTTAAAAGATATAAAATCATATCCATGGGTATTGTTAAGTCTCATCTGTCTTTCCAAATATCTCTGCTTATGTCCTTATTAACCCCAACTCTGCTATATAGTGATTCAACCTGAACTTATTTCCTACAGTGTAAATCAAGATCCCAACCGCTGTTGGGGTGGGGTCCCCTAAGTGGGAACCTCCGCAGGCTATAGACAGCAGCACCACACTAGTCTCCTGCTGCCACTAATAGCTCCCATTTCAGAATCATTGTGGCTTATGGATTATCTTTGTGGGCACTAACATGGAGAACTAAGAGAGGGACAGTGAGCCATGTCCGTGACTCCCACAAGGCAAATGCTGGGCTCATCAGTGGCCTTGACCCCATTCACTTGGCAGACCACACTTCCTTTCCTAGTTATGTTCTTTGTCACAGCACAGAGTGAATGAGCAAAGAGGTTGGGAATGATGACGTCCCCAGATGGGTAACTGTCTGACGGTCAGGGGTTTTTTTCTACTCACTAGCGCATGATTCAGTAGGCTGAAGCCTGCCTGGTGAATAACGGTTACTGAGAGAACCCCGCCCAGGAGCCACTTCTATTCTCTCTATATCATTTCCACTGTTCATTGGTGGGCAAACTGGAGAAGATTTCACTAACCGTTTGCTTAAGTATTGAAGCAAGCCACAGTCATCCATCAGATGGAGCACAGGGTCCCCAATGAAGGAGCTAGAGAAAGGACCCAAGGAGCTGAAGGGGTTTGCAGCCCCATAGGAGGAACATCAATATGAACTAACCAGTACCCCCAGAGCTCCTTGGGACTAAACCACCAACCAAAGAAAACACACGAAGGGATTTGTGACTCTAGCTGCATATGTAGCAGAGAATGGCCTAGTCGGTCATCAATGGGAGGAGAGGCCCTTGGTCCTGTGAAGGTTCTATGCCCCAGTATAGGGGAATGCCAGGGCCAGGAATGGGAGTGGGTGGATTGGGGAGCAGGGAAAGGGGATAGGGGATTTTCAGAAGGGAAACTAGGAAAGAGGATAACATTTAAAATGTAAATAAAGAAAATATCTAATAAAAAAATAATCCATACTACTGAAAAAAAAAAGGATTGTCGCAAGCGCACTGACATTTTCATTTTAAAATTGAGTTATGGGACATGTAACTTACTCTTCCTACCACGTGGGGAGGGTAGTCACTCTGTGAATGGCCTCAATCTGTCTCTTAGCTTCTCCCCGCTCTGTTCTCTCAACCCAATCACATCTCGACAGGTATTCCTGTTCCTCTCTTAAGACATGCCGCCCTCCACTTGCCACCGTACAGTGCACATTCCCCCGAGTCCATCCAGTCTGGCTCTGGCTGCCTGTCTCTAGGGATCTGTTTCTGATGCTGCTTAGTGGCTAAGGGGAAGGAGCATTGGTCCTTTGGAAAGGGCAAGGAAGTTGGCTCTGTTTCAACTCCACATCAGTCTTGTTGCAATGAAGTTTCTATGCAAGAAGGCAAATGCTACTTATCCCTAGAAGCATGTCTTTATTATTTTTTTTTCTTCAAGCTACCTTGTTTGGTCTATGTGGGAACTACAGATTTTTATTGTCCTGGTGGTGACTTTACATCATATGAAGTACCTTAGTCTAGTTCTCCTAAAGGATTTTTGTTTCTTATTTCCTCATGTGGACTCTTCAAACCACTAGTGTTTCCTTTCCTTTATCATCATCAATCATTTAGTAGGTTAATTGTTCTGTGGTCAGAGTAGGGAGGCAGGTCAGCTATGTTGAGGTACATGGAGCTCTGAGAGTTTCTATCTGTAGATAAGCTCCCTATTTCTGATGTGCCACAGGGAACGATTTTATTATAAAAGAAATTGAAAGAAAAAAAAAGTGACATCTTCATGAAGGTTGCAAAATAAGCCAGGGGTGAAAGTGAAATAAAAAACCAGAAGACTGTCCATAAAGGAATGCTGAAGGTCAGGCTTGGGAGTTTAACTTACCATGAGCCCAACTGTGAAGGTGAGGGGCAGAGGAGCTGGGACATGACGATGGGGGAGGGCTGTATGTGAGCTAATTCTGCTATGAGTCTGGGAGGAAAGGGGCCACAAAATCCATCATTTGGAAGTTAAAATTTACAACCAAGACAGAGGAGGAGAACAGGTGCGCTGACCAGCCCTGTCAGGTGTCAACAGACGGCAGCCCCAGCCCTGGAGGCTAAGGCAAGAAGATCATGAATTAAGAGGCCAGCCTAGGCTACATAGCAAGACCTCATCCTTCACTACCACTCACCCCCAACACACATAAAAAATCAAGATATAAAGGAAAGGTAGAGGGGAGGCATAAATCAGTCTTAGATGTTTACAGAACGATAACAGTAACATTGGCAGGAATGCTATTAGCTTATTGCAAAGAAGTGAGAAAAGTTGGCCCCGATCCTGCCTCCCACAGCTCTCTTCCTAGACTGTTTGGTTCTCTGCCAAGTTCTGGGGAATAAAAAGCCCAAGGCGCTCTGCGAGGAAGAGGAACTGCAGCTGCAGAAGGGAGAAATCACGGCAGAATCATCGAGGTAAGACTGAGACCAAAACCGAGGGAAATGTCTAGTGGGTTTTGCAAAGAAAAAAAATCTTAGGACCTGTGGAGCACCCCTCCCTTCTTATTTCTGAGAAATAAATCACTAGGCTGGTTTGTTGTCATTGCTACTAACTCATGATGACATTTGCTTTCATCTGGGTGATGTTTAAAATTATTAATAAATTGCATGATGTAGACAGTGTTAGCCTTTAAATCTACACCGCCGTGAAACTTTACAAAGCAAGATGGTAATCTGACTTCCTCCGTTAATGCTCAGCAACTCTCTGCAAGTGGCTGTCAGTAAAAAAAGGGACACAGAAGAACTGAGTACAGAGCATTTCTGGAAAAAATAAGGAATCAACTGTCTAAATGGATAAAAAAAATTTTAAAACTCAATTGTGATTCTATTCACTTGAGAAACTTTGTTCTGAAGGCTGCTGGTCCTTTATGCTCCTGGCAATTTTTCTTCCTCATATTTTCCTCTCCTCTGTATGTCAGTGGTTCTCAACCTTCCTAATGCTGTGACTCTTCAATAGATCTTCATGCGCTGGTGACCCTAGACCAGAAAATTATTTCATTGCTACTTCATAACCGAAAGTTTTGCTACTGTTATGAGTGGTAATGTAAACATCTGAAATGCAGGATATCTGATATGCAGGATATCTGATATGCAGGATATCTGATATGCAGGATATCTGATATAAATCCCTGTGACTCCCAATGGGGTCTCCATCCACTGATTGAGACCCACTACTCTAACTGCATGCATGTGCTTCAGATATTTTAGTAAAGAACACAGCATGAAATACCTTATACTGTGGTCACGCAGGAGCCAGAGACTGCATCTGGCTGTCTGTCTTCCCAGTCTGCTTTCCACCTGTGTCTGCTTCCTCAAGTCATCCTTGCTTGCTACTGTGGTCCACCACTGGGTCCAGCATCCCGGAAAACTGTTTTTCACTTTTGTCTTTCAAATCCTTGTTGCTCCTCTTCTGATTTCCTCCCGGATGACACACAGCTCTGTGTTCCAAACATCTCAGCATCCTCTGGTTTCTCAGAGTTAGGGGCCCCTGAGCCTTGTCACACAGGAAGAGTATCCTTAAACAGTTAAGCATGCCTGCGTAGCTTGCACTGTTGCCCGCCCGCCTGGCTCAAGTTTCACGTTTTCTCCGTTCTTCTCTGAGAGGTTCTGGGATCTCCCATGCAACTGTGAGCAGCAGTAACTTCTGACTTCCTCTGGCACCTAGATGCTATTTCTTTGGATCACTGTTTACAGTGTGTACTTCACATTTACACAGAAAATAATTCCATGGTGAGCTTTAACTTTCATGTATGGGTCGAGAGAGGGTTGGGAGTAGATAAAAAGGTGACAGATTAGGACTGCTACCACGGGGTCTGCCAAGGGACACAGGAAAAGAACTTCGTGAGCAGCTTCTGGGAATGGGAGTATTGTTAATGCTCTATCCATAAATTAAATCACTGGAAGGAGACACCACAGAAACACAGTGCTGGGAGGGAATAAATATGTGCTCGGGAACGTTTATGCTAAGGGAGTCTGATCATGTGTTTTCTGTCTTGTGTTTTACATGAGTCTGACTTTGGCAAAAATCAATGCATTGTAACAGTTGACACGTTTGCAAACATTGTACGTACAAGGTTAGGGGACAGACTTCCCCCTTTGAGCCTCAATTTGCAGAAGGGACAGTTAGATACTGCAAGGTCAAATACGAACTCCTCAAATGGTAGAACTGTAATTCTGTGGAGCAATGAAAAATGATGGTTGGGTCAAAGGCTTCAGGGTCGTGGTAGGATCTCTTATCTCAGCGTTTCCTTGCCGTTTCTCAGGTGTCGATGTCTGGGTGCAAAAGAACTTTGTTGTTGTTGTTGTTGTTGTTGTTGTTTTATGGTGCTGTGACTCAAACCCAAGGCTTTGGACATACTAGATAAGCATGCTTCCACTGAACTGTCTCTCCAGGCTGCAACAGGCGCGTCTAAGGGAACAGTCCTTACAGGGCAGGCAGACCTCTGGATGAGAGGAGACCAAAGGGCATGGGGAGTTTGGAGAACATTTCCCTTGCTGCCGACTCCTGACAATACTACTTTTGCCACCAGTAGATTATACCCCTGATGGGTTGTTTTTCTTTTCATTTAGAGGAAACACATGATTTAGTGCAATAGACAAAAAAAAAAAAAAAAACCAAACCAAACAAACAAACAAACAAAAAAACAACACAGGTTTTAGTGGCAGCTTCAAATCCATTATCTAGCTATTATTTATCAGCTATGCAAATCTGTATCATACCCAGCATTCCTGAGCCTGATTTTTGCCCCCTCTTATATGAAATGTGACACAAAACTATCAAATAAACAATCATTAAAACCCTATTCAAGAGAAGGTCTGTGACTGACTCCACAAGTCGGAAGTGACTGTCGGAGGTTACGGTCAAATTCCATCTCTGACTGGCTACTGAACATGACATGTCCCTCTCCAGTGACCCTGTTCTTGCCACCCCCGTGACACAAATGTTACCGTCTCCGTTTGTGAGACCAAGAAAATGAGATTCAGAAAGGTTGTTCCTATCATAATAAGTGGTAAAGTTGATACATTTCGGGTCAGGGATTAAAATCCAAGGCTCAGTTTCGTTAAGAAACAACAGAAGACAAAGAAGCAAGCAAACTTCTATCCCAATGGCATTAATGTCTTTATGCCTCTCTGAGAAGAAACACTTTTGATTCAAACTTCCCGTCATTTTCAAATGCAAAATATTAGTGAGAAGACACTATACTCCTCCACTTCTTTGGCCAGGGCTGAACCCACTGTTACCTCAGTGAGAGATTCCCACCAGCTACTGCCTCTTCTCTGTTTCTCTCATGATTGCTGTTGCTATGAACAAGAAGGACCCACCCACAAACTTGGCTAGGTGCTTGACTGGTTATGTCTAACTCCCTTCCACTTTGAACACCTCATAAATCAAATGAATTTCTTTTTTTAAAAAAAAAATTCCTTAGCAGTTTGAGTCCATCTGAGAATGCAATAATAATAAAAAAAGAATTCATCAGAAGAATGCTCTGCTCATCAATTCCCGGAGTCCTAATAGAGACGTGACGTCTCGGGGAGGAGTTTAACCGACCTTCACTGCTCTGTAAGGCTATTCTGCTCGTCTCAACCGCTGTTAGCTTGCTGGCTTGTGAATGACAGATATTTACGAGATTATATTTAGTCAGGTTATGTTTTCCTTAGCTCACTTACCTGTGTGCATGCACTCATGGGTACCTGTGTGTGCCTGGGCATGTGCATAAGTGTGTTGGGGCAGAGGTCACAGGACAGCTCTGTAGAGTCTTTTCTCTCCTTCCACCTTTAACTGGGCTCCTTGGATTTGCACAGTAAATGCTTTAACCAGCTGAGCTTTCTTGACAGCTCCCTATCTCTTTCCCTAGTTAAAGAAAGTTTGGGGGTTTTTTGAGACAAGGCAGTGTAGCCCAGGCTAGCCTAGAACCCCTCAGGCTAGCCTTGAACTCATGACAATCCTCCAGCCTCTCAGCCTCCCAAATGCTAGTATAACAGGCAGGCTTGACAACCACACAGGGTTCTTCTCCCCCCACCCCTACCCCCACCCCCACCAATATGAGAAGATGAGCTTTTAGCTGCTTTTTTTTCTCTTGGAGCTTATCCCAACCAAACAGGGACTTCCTCAGCTGTGAATGTGTTAGTCCGGGTTTCTCCTTTCTGGGTTGTATCTTCTGTTATCTTCTATGCACCAACCATATTCAAAAATATTTTGTAGCTAGTGGTGGTGGAGCACGGCTATCATCAAAGCACTGGAGAGACAGAGGCAGGCAGGTCTCTGTGCGTTCTTCCCAGGTCTATGTAGAAAGCAAGTTCTAGGCCAGCCAGGACTCCATGAGAGCCTGCCTGCCTCAAAACAAAAGCAAATCCACTTTGAGGAAGGCACATATTTTTTTCTTCACTGACCTAAGAGCACGTTTTGTGAATACAAACATACCTGTCATTATGTAGTAGGCATTTAATATGATAAACTGGGTGCTTTTAATTTTTTTTTTTGTATTCTCTTCTCATATATTACATCCCAACCAGTTCCCCTCCATCCCTTTCTCCCAGTCTTTCCCCATCCGCACCTACCCTTTCCTCCAGATCCATTCCGTCTCCTCATCCCCTCAGAGAAGAGCGGGCTTCCCAGGGTCATCAATCAAACACTGCATAAAAAAAGCTCTAAGGCCAGGCACATACCATCCCATCAAGGCTGGACAAGGCAATCCAGTAGGACGAAAGGGGTCCCACAAGTAGGCGAAAGAGTCAGGGACAGTCCCTATTCCCACTGTGAGGATTTCCACAGGAATGTGGCCAAGCAACTCAGTCATAACATACATGCAGAGGACCTAGGTCAGACCCTTGCAGGTTCCCTGATTTCTGCAAGTTAAACTGGGTGCTCTTAACTGCAAGGCATACAAACAGCTTAAGAGAGTGTCACACTTAGGATGTGACATCAAGCTTGAGATCTGGACATTTGACTATTATCTCCTTCATTATATCAAGTGGAAGATGCCTCCTTGGTATCAGACCCATGAGAGCAGACTCGGAGTCAGAAGCATTAAAGCTATTGGTATTCTGATAACGACAGGGGGAATCTCTTTGGTGTGATCTTTGAGAAGAGGGGGACTTAACAGTCCTTTCCATTCAGTAGTTTCGAATGGAACTTGGTTCTCACAGTTACTATGTCAGGAAGACTCCGCCTGCTATCGGCCCCATTTAAAGAGCCAAGGCAGGGGGATTCAGCTAATGGCTGCTGCCACATATTAAGCTTGTCCCACAATGTTGGTGAATCTTCAGCCCTCTGAATAGTACTTCTGTTAACATGTAATATATAATCATTAGACAGCAGAATGAAATATCCAAGGTGTGGATTGATGCTTGGTTCGCTGAGCTCCACGGCTTGGAGCTCTCATTATCTCTGCATGGAAAGCCCCTCTGCCTGAACTTTCAAACTTCTCATCATCAGCTAATATTACTCAGTGCATGATGCTCTTACTAGTCTTACCTCTGAGAAGACCAGTGTTCAACAGGCTTTGTAACTTAATGTTTTTACTTCAGCCCAATTTCTAGTAACCCAAACTGAGACCACCAGGAATCCTATGCAAAAACAATAAAAACAGGAAGTAGGGGGGGAGGGCAGCTGGAGACGCTCTCATGAGGTGGAATGATTGGAAGCAAGAACCACCAGCCTTACAGCTGAACATCAGCATTGGGAGGGACTCTTGTTTTGGCCTTTGGTGTGCCTGCCAGCTGGCTTGGGAAGGTGTCATTGCGAAACACGGAGCTTTTAACTGCCTGCTCTACAGCCTGAGTGTTTCCGTCACCCTCCAATGTGGACATCACAAACACTTGAGAAAACCCCATAAAAGCGGCACTAGGAGTGACTGTAGCCTTTGTACAAGGGAGAGCTTTCCTGTGCCATATGGATATACTTAAATTAACTTTCTAACAAAGATGATATGAAGTAGTATTTTAATTGGAAAACATTTTGTAGCTGCTTTGTCTTCTGAATGCCACTGTGGACTTACAGTTTTACTATTGTTTTGGCTAAGTAACTTTAGTTAGCTATCCTTTTGAGTCAAATTGACACAGATGACAACTTGATCTGCTTAAGTCTTATTTATTATTATTATCATCATCATTATTATTTTGGTTTTTTAAGACAGGGCTTATTTGTGTAGCCTTGGCTGTTCTATAACTAGCTCTGTAGCCCAGGCTGGCCTCAGACTTACAGAGATCTGCCTGCCTCTGCCTACTGAGTGCTGGGATTAAAGGTGTGCACCACCAACACCTGGCTGGTTTTTTAAAGATATATTTAGTTTGAGCTCTGAGTGTCTGCCTGCCTGTGTATATGTGTGCTGTGTGTATGCCTTCTGCCAGTGGAGGCCTGAAGAGGGCACCAGTCCCTTGGAACTAGAGTCTAGGATGGATGTGACATGCCATGTAGTTGCTGTGAGTCAAACTCAGGTCCTCTCCAAGAGCAACCAGTGCTCTGAACCACTGAGCCACGTCTCCTGCCCTTAATGTTGGTTTTATTTACAGGCTTTCTTTTAACTTGGGAGTAATATTAGCTCTTGGAGGAGATAGGGGTCTGTTTAATAGCTTAGTGTATGAACTAAAGGGTCAACTGATGTTTTTAAATGTTAAAACATTGGCTGCATTGAGATGAATATGTGTGTGTATGAGTGTGTGTGTGTGTGTGTGTGTGTGTGTGTGTGTGTGTGTGTAAATACTGAAATTTTTTTTAAAATGGTAAAATGACTCTGCCACTCATCATAAAAAAGGATCCTGGGACCTGTGTGATGAACCCATGGGCGAAAGTTCCTCCCACACTCCTGACAACCTACCTCAACTGCTGGAACCCACATAAAGGGGTGGATGTGGTGGTTACAATCTGTAATCGTAGCAGTCCTAGAGCAAGATGGGAGACAGAGACAGGAGAGCCAGCCACAGGTTTGTTTATACAGCGCAGTAGTAGAAACAAGAAAGACCCTGCCTCAGAAACAAGGTGGGAAGAACTGACTCCCTAAACTGTCCTCTGACCTTCAAAAGTACACCATGGCACAGACAGACAATAGGAAGGAGAAGAAGAAGGAGAAGGAGAAGAAGAAAGAGAAGGAGAAAGAGAAGAAGAAAGAGGAGGAGGAGGAGGAGGAAGAGGAGAAGAAGGAGAAGAAACATTTTTAATAAAGTGTTTCTAATATTTTAAAAAATTCTTCTGTGCAATTATTTTAAAATAGCTTCTCCCCAGCCAGGTAGTGGTGGTGCACGCCTTTAATCCCAGCACTCGGGAGGCAGAGGCAGGCGGATTTCTGAGTTCGAGGCCAGCCTGGTCTACAGAGTTCCAGGACAGCCAGGGCTACACAGAGAAACCCTGTCTCAAAAAAACAAACAAACAAACAAACAAACAAACAAGCCTCTCCCCATCCCCAGAGGAAGTAAGTGTTGTATTTATTTCCCTTTTTTCTTTTATGGTTATATAAAAGTTGATTTTCAAAGTATTTTTTGGCTGAGAGGGAAGGTTGTGGCTATAAAACCCGGGCTGCCCTTGGACTCACGATCCTCCTGACTCAGTGCTGGGACTATAGACACCACTTTTTCTAGATCAAGATCTTGAAAACTGATTTTGGCATTTTCTGTTCATCTATAATTACTGATGCTTGATTTATATACCTGTGATATCCATAATCATTTTTATGTAAACATAGATATACTTTTTTTTTTTGCTAAATATGTCAATGTGGTGTTTTACTGTCTCATGAGAACAAAGTGATATCCCCTACCGTGTTGTGTGTGTGTGTGTGTGTGTGTGTGTGGTATATGTACTCCTGTGGGGTGAGTACATGCACGTGGGACCCAGGGGTGTCCAGCTCCACCACTCCATGACTAATCCCCTGACATGAGGTAAGCCATTCAACCTAGAGTCAGGCTGGCAGCCAACAAGCCCAAGGGAACCTCCCGACTCTGTTTCCCATGGCGATAAAGTTGCAGGCACGCATAGCCTCACCTGATATTTTATGTGGCTGCTGGGATTCAGGCTCAGGTCCTCATGAGTTTGCACAATGGGATTCTCCCCCTCTGAGCCCCATTTTCAGCTTTTTAAAAGACTTTACGTCCATACTTGAGAAAGAGGGCTGAAGCCGTTGAAAGTCACTCCCAGGACTCTGTCTTCGCCTAACAGACACCTCAGCCACCGCTTTAACATGGCTTGTGGTTCTTTATGGATTGGCAACTTTGTGTATAATCAGAAACTCACCCTATTCTAACAGGGAATAGGAATTTGGCTTTCCCATTCCCTAACTGATAGACCCCTTAATTTAAAATTTATTCTCAGGTTTCTTAATCCTTATTAACTAAATAACAATTCTTAAGGATTATCTTATTTCTTATTATTACTGCTAACCAAGAAAACTGTGAGTGTAGAATCCATGTATCCCTGCGTAGAATCCACTGATTCCCTTAGCAGCAGCAGCAGCAACAACAACAACAACAAAAGCTGGTATCTTATTAATTTGTAACAAATATACTGAATATGGCACAAAACTGAACAAACTGTATAGTTTTTAATGAACTGTCATGAACTACACATACCTATTTAATTATATAAACAAATCAGAAAACCACTGGACCCAAGAAACATTGGAATTCACCCCTCTAGTGAGCCATCTCAAAGGTAACATGATTCCTAAGGTCCTCTGTGCATAACGATGCTTCTGGCAATGGCAGAGAATATCAGTAGTCCCACGAGACTATAGTGCCACCATGACACAGGGGCCATCTTGCTTTGCATAGCCACACCCCGTAAGGGTCTCACAATGATGTATTTCTCAGCATGGGTCCCCATCGGCAAGCAATGCGTGACTGTGTTACATGTGGAGTTTTGGCTGACCAAGAATCTGTGTCCCGCCTCCTGCCTTTCCCTCAGGATCGTGTGTTTAGCATACATCTTTGTTGCTTGTCAGGGTAGCAGACTTTTTTTTTTTTTTTAAGATTTATTTATTATTATATCTAAGTACACCGTAGCTGTCTTCGGATGCACCAGAAGAGGGTGTCAGATCTCATTACGGATGGTTGTGAGTCACCATGTGGTTTCTGGGATTTGAACTCAGGACCTTCGGAAGAGCAGTCAGTGCTCTTAACCACTGAGCCATCACATCGCTGATTAGAACTCCCCTAAATACGCACCTCTACGTATCTATTACAGCTTGGATGGACATGTGTGCTATTCCCTGCTTAGAGTGTATGATGGGCTCGGAACCGTCCTTAGTGCCTTCTGGTGAACACTTTTGTGCCTTGGTATTGAGTCTCATACCTTCCAGGCAAACTTGTGGGACAAAGATGTCCTTTGTTGAGCTTTGGTGGGAAATGTCACATCGTTTTCCATAGAGGTCATAGAATTCAACCAGTCATGCAGGAAATTTCCAGATCCACCCTAAACTTGTCAGTGCTTCTGGAATTTTCTCTCTCTCTCATCGTAGACATCCTGATACCTTGTCTAGAAACTTGTTCTGCCAGTTTGATGAAATGTCATTCATTTGCATCTTTCTCCCCCTCTCCAGACTTGCGTTAAACACATTTTAGGAAAAAGTTTGGGAACAGAGGCCCTCCTCAGCCGTGTCCTAGTTACAAAGCAATGTTAGTTAATAGTCCTCACATCGCACTTGTGTTTCAGAGGGAAAAACAATGGATCCGAAGCACATTTGAAACATTCTGCTGCTAGGTGGGCTGTCATGGGGTTTTAATCCCAGCACTTGGGAGGTAGAGATAGGTGGGCTGAAAGTCAACCTGGGCTACATAGTGAGATTCTGTCATAATCCCTTGCTCAAATGCTCTGTTGTAGCAGTTTTTGTTTGTTTGGTTTTTTTGTTTGTTTGTCTGTTTGTTGTTTTAATCCCACAGTGGTTTCGGGGGGGGGGGGGCACAAAGAACAACGAATTTTTAGACTTTGAAGGTAGTTGCATTAAGGAAATTTAGTTAGGCTATTGTTGGGCCATTACAAATTAATTATAATATACCCCACTAATTTTCTTAGTTAACTTGCAAGCACTTTATTAAACAGTAGTTGACCTCTTCTCTGTGAAACAAACACACACATTTACATCAGAATAACATATAGATTTCTTTTATTTTGAGATAATGTCTCACTCTGTGATCCATACTGGCCTGGAACTCACTATGTAGCCCAGGCCAGCCTTGAACTTGTGGCAGTCCTCTTACCTCAGCCTCCTGAGTACTGAGGTTATAAGTGTGAACTAACCTGCCTGGCTTAAAAACATAGAAACTAGCATGCATGTATTCGTGCATGTATGCATGCATGTGTGTGTGTGTTTATAATTAAATGGTGTTGGTACATCTCCATGACTGCAATTTTGCTATTGTATCTATTGCTTTGAGCTTCCTTCTTTGGGTCTTAAATGTTAAAGTCTAGAATCTTCATCCCTCATTTCTACAAACACATGCTTCACTCTTTCAGAAACTCCCCTTGTTAGTCCTCAATGTTTTCTAAGGTTGCCTCTAAACTAAATGAAGTCTACAGTGTGTAGGGTCTATTGTGCACCAAGATCGGAGCTGGGCATACTGCCTCTAAATATAAACCTGTGGTATCTGGGAAAAAAACAAACTTCCTTTTAGTGTTTTATGTATCTGAGAAATTCAAACAAGCCTGCTCCTTTATGAGGGTAGTAATTTAAAGAGAGTGTACTTTACTTTGAGGCTCAACCCCCACAACGTACTGCAGTCTGGAAAAATCTCATGCTTCCCTTAAAAAATAAACAGCAAACCAGCTGATGAAATTCAGGCCTTGCCAGAAAAGTTATTCTAGCTATAATCAGGATCTGTGCACACTGCGGAAACCATCTAAAGCTTTGGTATCTAGGTACCCTTTCCAGGCTCGCATTAGCCAGCAAATTTTCATCCTCAGTTAAGCAATCTATCTTGACAGAATTGCTGCCAGTTGTAGTCCTTCTCAAACCTGGCAGAATATTAGGCAAGAACTAAAAATCACTTATCATGCATGCATATAATATTTTCTCCTCATGAATGAGCAGAGTGATACATTTTGAGGTCACCATCCCTTCTTCTTGGAAACTGTCTTCCTTTGTGGGTCTTCAGCATTTCAGACACATTTAAGCCACAGCGGTTCTAAAGGGAGCTGAAGTAAAACAAACTGGATTTCCCCTACCCCAGTTGAGTGACCTGATTGATTCAAAAGCCATGCTATGGGTTGGCACCTCTTCCCTTGTATATTTCTCAGCAAAGCCTTTGTATACACCGTGCTTTCTCCTACCTGTCCTCTGCTGCCTTCCACACGATGTTGTGCCGAATGTTCCGGGACTCAGCATGTGTCTACAACCTGCCCTTTCTACCCTCGTCCCTTCTTCCACACTATAAGGTAAAAAAATAAGACTCCGTTCCCTCCCACCATGCAACAGAGCGAGCAGATGGGCAGGGTCTTCCCAGAGAAAGGCTCGCTGTCTACGTAGTCAGTTATTTAACCCCATACACGAAACAAGAACGGCCAAGACAAACAAACCCCTCATACGCTACAACGTAATTGTTCTCACATTTCCTTTCTTCTCTGCTGTTTAACGTGTTAAAGAAATACCAAGAGAATATGAGCATGATATCTACGACAACTGCCCTGTGAGCTGAAACACCCGAGTCCTGGTCCTGGATCCAACCGACTCCAGCTCACTATGTCACATGCCTTATCATTAAAATAAGGTGTTTGGGTCGATCGCTGCAGTGTCAGGGGGACTTCGTAGATGCCAGAGGTACTTCTTTGACTATCTGATGTTAGCTTTAAGATCCTGGGTGTTATAACTACCGTGTTAGCCATAATCACCCACCCAGAAGCCTATGCTAAACTTTGGGTTTTTTGTTCACCCACAGCTTTTCTCTGTCTTCAGAAACTGACATTAAAATCTCTTTTTAAAAGGTTCATCCGTTTCACAAGTAACAAATCAAGACGTGGAGTCCTTCCTTCCACCTTCTCACTCCTGCTTGAGATCCTCTGGTATCTTTGGATCTGAGAACTGACATTTTTGTTGTTGTTGTTTGTTTGTTTGTTTGTTTGAGACAGGGTTTCTCTGTATAGCCCTGACTGTCCTGGAACTCACTTTGTAGACCAGGCTGGCCTTGAACTCAGAAATCCGCCTGCCTCTGCCTCCCGAGTGCTGGGATTAAAGGTGTGCACCACCACCACCCTGCCGTAAACTGGCGTCTTTAAAAAGTTCTTTAAGACTCTCAGCCATCGTGTATATCCTCAGTACTGCTCCTTCAGACACACAGTAGACTGTCCCATTGTGTGCTCCAAACTATCTACCTCATTCACGTTTCCATCTCTTTGTGTCTGTGGATTGTATCGGAACGAAGGCTTTTACACACTTCCCAGGTCATGGACTGGATCCACCTGTGTCAAATCTGCTGCTTAGCTGATACACTCAGTGTTCATTTTAATACTACGTTTTCAAGGTCTCAAATTCATATTTTTTTATTTCTTTGCTTGATAAACAGATTAAAAAATCAGTTGTTTCACATTCCTTTCCAGATTGTTCTACTGAATGAATTCTTTGTGGTTGGTCTCTGCTTCTTTTCTCTGTGGGCTCCCGCCACCAACCTCAGAACTCGTATTTACTTTATAAAATCGAACTATAAACTATCCGTTTGCCCTGACCTCTCCTAAGGAATAGCTGGTGGTTTTCAGCCCAGCTATCATCTTTAAGATCTGTGTTTGCTGTGCCCATTGGTTTTAAGACACTGCTATATTAAAACTGCTTTACATTTCGATTTCTAGGGCAGAGTTTTGGAAGCGCAGAGGCGCTGTGCTGTCAGCACAAACACTTGTCAGAGGACAAGTGACTCTCAGAGGGGTGTGGCTGAGACAGGCTTCCTAGCTGCCCCTTCTGTGTTTCTGGTTTATCCATTTCAGTCCTTCCTGTGTTCTGACGGCAGCCCCCAGGGAGCTCAGTTTCAGAATCTCCACCTTGGGCACGTTTCTGAGCCACATCCCCCAACTGTGGCACTTCGTGTAACTTTCTATCTTTACTCTGGGGCAGAAAAGGCGGTTTTAGAAGAAAACTGATCTTGCCTGCTGGCCATTGTTCTGGAGACTACAGCGCAAACTAACCTCAAATCGGAGATCCTCTGGCTCCATCTCCCAAGTACTGGGATTACTGGTGTGTACACCACATGCAACCTTTGATACTTCCTTTCTCTTAAAGGTTTTTGTTTTTATTCTATGTGTATGAATGGTTTATTTACATGTACCTATATTACCACATACGTTCCTGGTGCCTCTGGATGACAGAAGAATGTCAGGTCCTCAGGAACTGAAGTTACTGGAAGTTGTGGGCCAACACGTGGCTGCTGGGAACTGGCCTAGGTCTTCTCCAAAAGCAGCATGAGCTCGTATCTGCTGAGCCATTCCCCAGGCCTGATCATTCCTTCTAATGTTTTAATTTCATCATTGTCATCAGGAAGGTTTCCATGGTAACTAATCCACCCTTATGCTGGAAACAATTTTTGCCTAACTGAATTTATAATGACCAAACATTCACCTAGAAATCATGCATTTATTAATAAACCAACCATTTTGCCTTTTGTTTATGCAATGGGGTTCTACGAAATGTTACCTTTTTTTTTTTTTGGAAATACTTTTTTGACTTGAAATGTTCTGAGAGTTCCCCCTCTAACCACAGCACGTAGATTTCTCTTTATGACACTGTAAAACCTGCTCTCTACAGAGATCGCACCCCAGGGTGTCTGAAGTCTTGATTATGACTCTCACTCACAGGGCCGAATGATCCCGATCGCACTGATCTAATGCCACATAGGGAGTTGTAATCTCAGGATGGAGAGGAAGTTTGCTGGGCTGTGAGGGAAGCAATAGATCTGGAATGTAACAGGATTAGATCTCCCCACCCATTTCCTTAAAGTGTTTGCTTGAGCTTTTAGACATTGTACCTTGGGTAAATTACTTACATTATCTGTGCTCCATTTTCTTCATCTGGGTATGACAGAACATAGTACCACCCTGGCAAGATTGCTGTGATGACCAAGTTAATTATATAAAGTATGGTACTTGGCACACAATACTTAATCAAGTGTGAATTATATATATTATATATGTAACTATATAAAACACTTAATGCAGCACAAACCAGTCACATGGTGCTTATTCAAGGGTCAAATATATTAAATGTATTTTATTACATTTATTAATATATTAATATGTAATAAATTAATATATTTACAATATACTAAATGTATAATGTAAATTCCAAAAATGTGTCCCTGGTTGGGAATAGAAAAAAGAGAAACTGAAACAAACACTTTATTCCTATTTGATATTTCATATTTATTTTGAATTTCTATAAAAGTCATTTATGTATTTACTTACTAAGTTTTACTTAAAAACCTATTCTATATGTAGGAGAAAAATTTGTTTTGCCCTTCAGAGTTAAACTAAAGCCAAAGGTCTATGTGTTAAGCACATCCTTCACGTGGTTACACGCACCTTTCCTCTAGTGCTAACAGTTCTGAATACATAAAAACAAAATGAAACAGCAAACACCACTGTGGGCTCACCTGTGCGTGGGAGCTAACAGTGGACAGAGGGGACCAGGATGGCATCCTAGGAGTGAAAAAGGAGTAGGTGCAGAAGCAGGTACCCAAGGGGGATTCTGGGAGACAGGAGACACCACGCAGGACACATACACTCGCCTTGCTTTTAAGACAGGAAACCTGATAGAACAGTGAAAGGTCCAAGAAGTGGGGGTGGGGATATGCAGTATGGGGATCCTGAGCCTAGGATCCTAGGACCAGGAAGCCAGTCTATCTTTTTCAAAATCACACCAAACTTAATGCACACACATCAGGGACATTCAAAACACGTGTAAGTATAGAGTAGGTTTTGAGAGGAAGCCAGGAAATAAAAGGATGCCCTGAGCTGAATAAATTGAATGGTCAACCTAAGATTGGAGAGCATGGGCCAGCCGGAAGGTCAGCTACTCTACTTTAGGAAGTGTCGCCACCCAAGAACAAGAAGTCTGAGTCCCATTAGGATAAGATAAATAAAACATTAGGATTACGCTCCAGGGGTCAAAATGAAACATTTTCCGGCATCACTGGCAAGGACAGGTGAGCCAGGCTCTGCAGGTGTGGAAGCAGGTGGGCACTGATGAGTGACAGACACCTGTGCCCTATGACGTAAAAGGTACAGGGTGTGGAGGGAGATGATAGAGGCTGATGGGGAGGACACTATATCCAAAGAAGCAACAGCAAGGCAGAGCAGAGAATCACAGATAATAAAAGCTGGGGCTGGAGAGAAGGCTCGTGCTTAAAAGCACCTGGTATGCTTCCGGAAGACCCAAATTGGGTCCCTAGGATCTATGTGAGAGAGCTCACATCTAATACCCTCTTTTGATCCCCTTGGGCAAAAACAGGTATGTGTGTGTGTGTGTGTGTGTGTGTGTGTGTGTGTGTGTGTGCAAATTAATTTTTAATAATTAAAAACCAATACTAAGTGCCTCTCACTTTAAAGGCTTAAAGGAAATCTTTCCAGTAATAATGTGGTCCTCGCCCTCTTCTGGAGGGTGATCTGTCTAGACTCATTGCTTTGTCAGCTTTCTCCAGGGAGCACTTCCTTTCCCAGGGAGAGGGAAATTTCAGAGCAGTGGGAGGAAGGAAAGAGAAAGTAACTCAGCTCCGAGGAGGAGGGAGCTTTCACGACAGCTTTCCCTTCCCTTATTCCAGCCTCCGCCTGAAAGGAAGTGAAAACCAAGAGGGCACAGAGTTGGTGTAAGAGACCCACTGTGCGTCAGCATTGTCCTGTGATGAAGTCACTCTGTCTTAGAAAGCTTAGCCATCGACTATCAGCTAAGACCATGTGATGGTTTCAACTTGATATAACTTACAATGTCTGGAGAAAAGAGCCTAATCAAGGGGGTGTGTGCAGCGGGCCACACTGTACGGATGGCTTTGGGGGATGGTCTTGGTTAATGGACGTGGAGGGATCTAGCCCACTGTGAGTGGCACAATTCCCTGGTGAGGAGGAGGGGACTTCTAAGCAGTATAGGAATGGAGAAACTGAGCTGAATGCAAACAAGCCAGCCCGTAAGCATTTGTTTCCTTCTCTTGACTGCGATGAGATGTGAACAGCTGTTTAAAGTTCCTGTCTTGACTTCCCCCACGGGGGTACATAACCTGAAATTATGAACTTAAGTAAAACCATCCTTTTCCCAAGTTGCTTTTTGTTGGAGTATTTTATCACAGCTGTAGAAATAAAACTAAAGCAGATCATTTGGGGACACTGCCTCTTTCTATGCACTAGCAATATGTCTTTGAGATTCCCATCACAGACTCATGAATCTTCTCATGTTAGACCATAAAGGCTTGACACAGCATAAACTAGAACTTAGGCCCTGGAATTCAACATCATCCCATTCTAGCAATGTTCCCCATGCCTTCAGGGAAAGAGCTTGTTATCAGATCCGGCTTTACTTACAATTAGCAGTGTGGCCCTTGCCAGACCATCCCTGGGCAAGAGGTGAGCTACTGTTTACGCCGCTAACAGGGAGATAACCATATGCAAATAGCTAGTGAAAAGGCTCCTGGCTCACATAAGATGAATGGCCAAAGCTGTGAAGCTGTAGTCACCTCACGGACACTGTCCTCACTCAGGAGTGTCTTAATGGCTACAGATGACTCAGCAGTTAAGAGCGCATGCTGTTCTTGCGAAGGACCTGGGTTTAGCTGCCAGAACCCACATATGGCAACTCACAACCACTGGTAAATCCAGTTCCAGGGATCTGAGACCCTCTTTAGCCTGTGTAGGCACACACTCACACACATGCATGGTGTGCATAAATGCACACAGGCACGTACAGTGCACATACATTTTTTTAAACAATATATATATTATATGTTGTTTTATTTTATTTTTTTAAAGACTGACCTATTGTAAACTCCTCGCTCACCCTTCTTCTTGGCCTTCAGATGTTTCTTGTATAGTAGCCATAGTTTTTTTAAAAGGGAAAGGCCAGGACCCAAAGCTCAGTTGGTAGAGTGATTGCTTAGCATGAGCAAAGTCCTGGGTTCTAGGCACGATGGAGACAGAGTCAAGAGAGTCAGAAGGCCCAGACTGGGTCACTGAGCTTAGGTACAGTGGGCAAAGGTGCTTCCTGCTAAATCTTGTAAGTTTGATGCTTGGAACCCGTGTAGTAAAAGAGAGCAGCCGTCCCTGCAAGTTGTCCTATGATATTCATGGCCCGTGACTAACAAATAAATGTAATTTTAAAAAGTCCTCTACGCAGCGACTTGTATCGAGGTCTGGGATATGTGAATTTTCATCTAGAAGAAGAAGAGGAGGAGGGAAGGAAAGAAAAGAGAGAGGGAAGGGAGGAAGGGGCAGAGGGAGGAAGGGAGGTAAGAAAGAGAAATGAAAAAAAAAAAAAGGTCAAATCACATCCATATTGCTTAAAACCTTTTCTTTGGCTCCTTCTGTCTTTTAAGTTGAGGCTAGGCTACTTCCTTTGGCTTCTTGAGCCCAACCAAACATGCCTCCTGCTCTCTACCATCTCTACCCCCATCTACTATGTTCCTGATAGCCTATTGTGGTTCAACCAGGCTCCCCCTGTTCTTTAAGCAGATTATGCCCATCTTGAACTGAACCATTACCCTGGAGTGTTCTTTGCACAGAAGGCGTTTCTGCCCCACCCCCAGATTCCTTGCACTTTGTGGAAGGACCTTTGACATTAAGTTGGGACTGCCCTTCCTCAGCACCAGCTCCTTTCTGGGTTCCTGACGTCAGTGTTCGGGAAGATTGTATTTGCCTGAATATTACTCAACAGCCGCCTGCCAGTGTCGAGTAAGCTTCAGAAGGCAGGATTTTGACTGGTTCACCACTGCTTCCCAGCACCTAGCCTAGCAGCAAGCTGTCTGACTCATTGGCGTCATCATTAGACAGCCCTCTGTACACAGACTCAAGCCTATCACTGCTATGACCTCAAGAGACCTCAGAGAAGTTAGATTTCCTTGTAATGATTTCCAAACCACTTAATTACTTTCTCTAGGGTCAGAGGTCTTTTCGATATTATCTATCTTTTCCAAGTTCCTTCACAAAGTTTTCAAAGAGTCTCACTAAGGAAAGAAAAGTCAGTAGCCAAACCGACATTCTGATGGCATATCAACAGCTCTGATCATCGAAGAGAATTGCCTGACACCTAGGAGGACAGGGGTGTCTCGATAAAGGACTTGCTGGTTGACCAGATGTAGAAAATACACCAAACTGAAAAGAAAATCTTCACGCGGTGTCCCATGGGCTCATGCCGATGGACGTCCCTGACCTAAAATGCCAATTCAATATTTACTTAACGTAACTTCCTAAAGGCCAAAGAGGCCGCCATACACATTAGTACTTTGGAAAAGATGACAGCTCACACTTTTTGTGTTTGAGACTTGGAACTATGATGTTTCTCACGCTGACACACAAGAGCTCTTTGAAGTGTGTGGATGGCCCACATTCAACCGTATACACGCTGTACTGACCCCTCAAATGTGACCCCAGCTCTTTTCTCAGCATATTTTATCTGGGATTTCAATTGGACATCAAACTGGTTTTCTTTACTCTTTTTCTTTGGATGGCACATCACAGAGTCAGAAAATCACAAAGTACAGTGAATGTTTAACACGTTAAAAGCTTCCTGCTATCAGCCAGGCATGGTGGTATATGCACTTTAATCTCAGCACTTGGAGGCAGAGGTAGATGAATCAATCCCTGTGAGTTCAAGACCAGCCTAGTCTACATGGAGAATTCCAGGCCAGCCAGGGCTACATAGTGAAACCCTTGCTTCAAAAAATAAAATAAATAAATTTTAGAAGTTTCTCGATATCAGTGTTCCTTATTCTATTCGCAGGCCTCTGCACACTGCTCCCAACATAAACACTAAAGCTTGATTTTGTCTAAACTGGATTGCAAACATAATTGGAACAAGCAGTTGAAAACAATAGCATACATATATACATATATATGTATATATATAAAAGTGTATATATAAACATATACACATATACATACAGTATATATATATATATATATGTATATATATACACACATATATATTGAGGCTGGTCTCAAAATCACAAAGATATATTGACTTCTGCTTCCAGGGTGCAGGGATTAAAAGTCTGTGTTACCATACCTCACCACAACTTACATTTCTATGCTAACAGTAATCATGAATCAATCAAAAATCCAAGTATAAAATGTTAAATAATGAGCCGGGTATTGGTGGCACACGCCTTTAGTCCCAGCACTCGGGAGGCAAAGGCAGGTAGATTTCTGAGTTCGAGACCAGCCTGGCCTACAGAGTGAGTTCCAGGACAGCCAGGGCAACACAGAGAAACCCTATCTTGAAAAACCAAACAAATAAAAAAAATGTTAAATAATAAATATTAGAAAATAGCATAAGCAAATCTTTTAGTCATAGATGCAAAAGATATCCTAAGTTGAGACACAAAACCCACAATTTTAAAATGAAAGTATTGAATATTTCTATATGATATTTAGAAATTAGATATTTCCACACAAAATTTATAAATTGAAATTTCATTTAAAAATCCAATAAATAGTACCAAGGGACAATGTTTCAATTAACATTGCTGACGGGGTTACTTTCTTAACTTAGAGACTGTATCTCATTATTGTGATAAAATTCCTGGTAGAAGCAACAGTAAGAAGATAGGGAAGATAAGGTTCATTGCAGCTCACAGGTCAGGTGGTACAGCCCATCACGACTGAGAATGCACGGCAGCAGGAATTCTGATATAGCTGGTCACGTGGTAGCCTCACCCAGCAAACAGAAAGCTATGAAAGGTGGTGTTCAGCTCACTTTCTCCTTTTTATTCAGCCGAAGACCCTAACACTCAGAGTAGTGTCCACAAAATATTTCTATTCTTTAGAAAGATAAGTGTGTCAAAGGTGACAAGATGTATTGCCACCTCAGGGTGGGGAGGGGAGAATGGGAGCAGGGGCGGGGAAACTCATGCAGACTGTTGACCAACTACAAACCAACATAGACTTTTGGAAGTCACATGGAAATAACTATTAAATCACGAGGTGCATGCACCTCTTGATCCAGAGGTAAATTGCAAATTAATTATAAATTAATGTTAGCAAGGAACTTCAACATTTTCTAAGAATCGTGCACATGCACCACCCCACTTTGGCTGGAATACTAATGTCAAGGGAACAGAAAGGAGAAGCCTAGAAAGAGCCCAGTGTTAAGCACTAAGGAACTGGTTTATTTTAACTTACAAGATTGAAAGCAGAAAACACTCAGGATCCAGGGTTCATTTTAGAGAACGGAAAACACCGGCTCAAGAAAACACCGGCTCAAGAAGCATTTGCAGTAGGATTCCACTTCCCAATTAGAAACAGATACACAGGGCTGTTGAGATGGCTCAGTGGGTAAGAGCACCCGAGTGCTCTTCCAAAGGTCCAGAGTTCAAATCCCAGCAACCACATGGTGGTTCACAACCATCTGTAACAAGATCTGACACTCCCTCTTCTGGAGTGTCTGAAGACAGCTACAGTGTACTAACATATAATAAATAAATAAATCTTTAAAAAAAATTTTTAAAAAAAGAAAAGAAACAGATACGTGTGTGACATAGCCCCATAGAGGAAAGAAAAAACTTGAGAGCATAGATACTTTCTAGACATTTACATATTTTCTAAGGGCACGCATATATCCTTTTTACAATCAGAAAAATATTTACCTGAAAGAAAGAAACAAAAGAACAAAACAAAACAACAAAACAAACAAACAAAAAACCAACTTTCTCCAGCAAAGGCATCACTGAGCATCTGTTTTAAAAGTTACATTTAAAAGCCAGTAATTAAGTATATCTCTGAAAGGACGGGTCTGTGGGGAATCTGTCTCCTGGGAACAGCTACACACCCTCACATTCCATTCATATCGCTCCATTTGCATAACTTTACTCATCAGCTTCTGTTACCAAAGTTGTTTAATCTGAGCTACCATATAAATAGAACTGAAGCGCGACTGTGTTAGCTCTCCACCGGGGCTCACTGCAGGAAAGTACAGCATTCAAGACCAGCTATTTCCTGTCTGTATTGAGGTGAGTGCCAGGTCAATCTCTCTGTTTCTGAGGGGAACCAATAGTAGCATCTATCAGCTCTCAAATGATTCTGATATAAAGAGAGAAAAGACTTGTTACTGGAGAAAGTGGCTTGTTTATCAGAATGGGATTTGAAACCAGTTCTGGGTTATACTTTTAGTTCTGCAATTGTGATAAAGATGCTGACAGTCTTGGTCGATGTATCTGTCCTTAATGCTCACTCCTTAGTTTCTTATCTGTTCAACCACGCAGGCTAGTAGTCCTTTAGAGCAAAGTTCTTCTACATGAGTTTGCTCAAGCTCGTCCAAGGGAGGACGAAAGGGAAGGGAAGGTTAGGAGATCAAATAATTAACTGAAGATAGAGAAAGGCAAAGGCAGGCAGGGCGTCTCAGTGAGGGGCTGCTGGTATTGTTATTATGTTAACATGCATGAACTCTAAGTCTCCAAGAAGAGAGGCTATCGACTGCAACACACAGGTTTATTTAAAAGACAATTTTAATGACTAGAAAAACATTGTTTCTAGGACACATGCACCCTCTGGTGAAAGAGAAAACAGAAATCAGCACTGTTTCAGGAAGCAGCTCAGAAGCTCAGCACTAGCAGTGAGCAAGGGACCTCAATTCCTCCTGGTACAGGCAGGCTATTATTTAAACTGTTTCCTGCCCAACTGAAAATCTGACCTTTATGTGGTTAGCTAATCCTATTACCCCACACAGAAGGCTTAAAAATTAACTATTCTGTAAAAGCTATAACTCTGCTTTAAAGGAAATTATGTATTCTGAGCCAGAAAGGATGACTGACCATTGTGGCTTAGTAGTATGGATTCAAGTTACCCTAAATGATACATTCCTAAGTGAAAGCCATTACATTAAGGGTTTCAGGCAAAGAATAAAGGCCACCATACACCAATGTATTCAATAACTGCATTAGTCATAACACGTTCGACACACAGAAGACACAAGAAGGAGGAGGTCTCTCTTGTAGGTTTTGAATGCTTGCAGCTTCTTAGCTTTGTGCTATGCATAAACAGCCCATTCTGAGAGTATCAAATCAGATGCCATTATTAAAAGAAATGGCTGTTTACACAAAAAGCCTAAGACAGCCAGAGATAAAGTTTGGCTCTTGATCATTGACCAATGATCAAGACAATGACAATATTTTACTCAGTGAACGAGAAGAGTACGTGGGATTATTTAACCCAGCCGCAGCTTCTTCAGGGAACTCTGCCTTATGTTAGTTAACATCTTCCGAAATTTATTATTACTATTTCAAGAATATTAATATTTCAAGAAGCTGGCCATTTGCTTTGAGTATAAGAAGGGCTGAGTGTTTGAAATAAAATACCAAGTTCTAATCCACCCGACTCCCACCCCCCAAGCCGCACCCCGCACCTCCTCGAAGTTGTCAACTGATGCAGTTGTTGGATGTATTGGCTGGCATATGGTTGCCTTTGTTCTTTGCCTGAAAGCCTTCATGCGACTGCTTTCCGCTTAGGAGTGCATTGTTTAGGGAAACTTGAATCAATGCTACTAAGCCATGATCAGCTATCATCGCTGGCTCAGAATAAATGGTTCCCTTCAAAGCAGAGTTGTAACTTTTATAGAGTAGTTAATTTTTAATCCTTTTGAACAAAAGAGAGAGAGAGAGAGGATGATAATGGAGGGAGAGAGAAGAGATAACAGTTTTAGTTTCATTGGGGGGGTGGTACAGGATAAGAGATAAGTTCTACTTTCATTCTTCTACACATGGATATCCAGCTCTCCCAGTTTAAAAAAATTTTTAAGGCTATATTTTTCTGATGTGTTTTTGATGCCACTAGCAAGAATTAGACGGTTCTATTGGCCTGAGTATGACATAATTATATTTTGATTTTTAAAAAATTTAAGAAAAAATAGACAATGTGTTAAGGTTGAAACAGTGTGGGGAAGATAACAAGATTTAAAACTCAAATGTAAAAGAAGTAGATAAAATTAGACAGAAGAGGGATAAAAATGTTTTTAAAAATCAAAATAATAAGTAATAGTTTTAAATGAGAGGAAAATAAAAAGAGAGACGGAAGCACCTTTCCGGGTCTGTGAGCAGAGGGCAGAGGGCTAGAGCTTGCTCCCACTAAGCTGGCTAGAATAGCGAGGCCAGTTGAGAGCACCCATCCTCAGCCTCAGGGCTGTGTTTACTCTAGACTGTAAAAGCGTAGATGCTTTCTTCCTTTGCACTTATGGGGCCATGGCATCCCCCGACGATGTCTACATTCCTTAGGCTTGGGCAGGTTATCATTCACTGAGGCTCTCTGGAGTCCGCGACTGTGGCAAAGTCCACCTAGTTCACCTCAGAATGAAGGGAGCAAACGGCTCTCCTAGTTATGTCCAGATGGAAGAGCAATCAGCCTGTCCTGGTTTATAAGTAATCTTCAGCTACCTGCTTGGAGGCCTCAGTCATCCCCAATCCCAGGAGCTGAGTAGTCCTCGCCACCAGAGGGCGGGAGCACTGATCACTGTGTCTTCCTTCCTCAACTGAGCAGGCTCCCCGTAATTGAAACTTCTCATTGGTTCGTTCATCCGAACCAATCCCTTCCAGGATTGCCTCATAGCCGGTCACTATGGCAGCGTTCCCAGGCATCCTGATTTGGCACCTGTCTGTATTTTCTGATCTTCAGAGTTGCTGCTGGTCACAACACTTTTAAACTACCGGAGAGTGACGGTGTGGCGTCTTTACTCTAGGCAGCAGTGGACAGGAACTCGCCCTTAGACCTAATTTCTGCCCTGGCTTGTGAGAACTGTACTGTTAACCATGGGTTTCTCCCGCTGCGCTGCGAGCAGCGCAATTCTATTCTTCTGGTAGCCTAAACCCAGATGAACTTGTGATTGTTGCTCCCTCCCTCCTAATCCTTCCCAGTCCCTCTCCCCATCCCCCACCAATGCCTGGAACCGGGACTGGAGCTCTGGACTGCTTCCTACTTCGTGTTATCTTTTTGTTTCTCCATGAGTTTTAATTGCCCTGTTGTTTTTGTTGTTGTTTTGGTTTTCCCCCTTTATGCCCAGTGATTTCTCCACTAGATCTCCTTGGGCTTTGGTTTGTCCTTTGTTACCCTGGTCTTTGAACTTGTGAGAAAATCGGCAACCTTACTCCATTTATTCTTGAGGAACCATGCTTAATCTTGATCACTGCCTGCCATTACTCTTTTTAAACATTCAGCTGGTGCCAAATCTGACCCGAGGAAACCCTCCACGGTGGCTCCCACATGCTTTTGACACAAACTCATTTAGTTTTTTAATAGCTGGACGTTTTCTGGCATAACGTGTTTTATGGTCATTATTACTTTCCTGACCACGAATCTGGAGTCAAAGTTCCTTCCAGTGGAGAAAATATTTAGAAAATAAAATGTGTACACACACTGCTTGTTTAATACTGACTCAAATCTAACATCGCAGGGCATTTGCCTTGGCTTCTGAGTTACGTATTTATATTTCTTACCCCCCTACAGTGAGAAATCATACAAGATCAGTATCGCTATTTTTTTTTTTTTTTTGCTATATACTACAACAAAACAGTACTGAGATTTCAACACAAACATGGCATTAACACTAAGACTACTCAGCCTCAGATTTCTCTGTGCTTTCATTACTTTATTCTTTGATTCTATGGCTAGATTCTAGCCTAAATGTAGAGTCAGAATACTATGCTGAATTTTATTCTCCCCCCTCCCCCCTGTATGGCTATCAGTTTCATGGTGAGATAGCCAAGGTTGCTTCTGATGACTTCAGGTCCATATAGTTGGATTAATGTTATATTTCAATCCCACAGAAACCTGAAAAATGAGACCTAGAATGAAGTATTCCAACTCCAAGATTTCCCCGGCAAAGTTCAGCAGCACCGCAGGCGAAGCCCTGGTCCCGCCTTGCAAAATAAGAAGTAAGAGCGCTCTCTTTAACCACTATTAAATCTATTATCAAATATTTGTTATTTCAACATGAAGACGGGCGACCTTACCAAAAACTCTCAAGTATACAAGAGCTGAAAAGAAAGAGAGACAGCTTGTTGTTTTCTTAAACAGACTTCACAGCATCACCGTTGTTATTTGGTACAACATAGGACAGTTGACCACTTATTCTTGGACTAGTAACAAGAAGGGTAGCAGAGCTCTGGTGGACAGAACGGAAGTTAGAGGGTGATGGGAAAGGAAAGCGATGTCCCCTTCTGCCCTTCCCGAGGTGCTGGACTGCTCACACACTTCTTTCAAAGCCAGGATTTAAAAGAAAAAAAATTGACAGTGGTTTCTGAATGGCCAGAAAAAAATCACAGTTAAATTAATCCTTTCATTTGCAGTTATGTCATAATGCTCTGTGCAGATATAATGACTCAGTGCAAGTGACTCGGTGTTCCCAAGTTTCCTCCTATTAAAGAATGCACTGTCTTCAGATCCAAGAAAACGAGGCCCTTTATCGGCACTGCCTTGTGGAGTAGACATGCCAGAATGCCTGACATTGGTGCCCGCGCTTGCTTCGAATACTGAGATCTTACAATTCACATGTTCTAGTTTTCATCTCCATCTCACCCTGGAATACTATTTACGATGTCCAGAACACAATGGACTTTTCTGCATGGGACTTAAATTTTTCTTGGGCTAAGTAAAATGAGAATTAACAAATAACTCGTTAATCTTTTTAGTTCCGTTGCCTGAATTTGCATTTGACTGCTCCCTCAGATGGCAGTGCTCACTTACTTCTTCCCCTACCAAATAAGACTCTGTGTAGCTCACACTGATCTGGAAACTCGCAACCCTCCTGCTTTAGCCTCTTGGGTACTGGGACTAGAGGCACGACCACATCTGGCCAGTGGTCCTTTTCTTTGATGGAGGTAGAGTCTAATGAGTAGCTTTGATATTAAAGATATTGCATTAATTAATTTTACACCGCTATGGCCAAATACCCAGCAGAAGCAACATAAAGGCTTCATAGCTTAGAAGATACAGGCCATTAGGATACAGCAGGGATGGTGGCTGAACCAGTTTGATCTCTGGTAGCCTTAGCTTCCAGGGACTTCTCATATGGCACCGCCCAAGAGTGGGAGATGAAGGACCAGGCTATAATCTGAGACTGTCCCCCACGGTCTAGGTATATCAGCAAGGCCCCAAAAGTTTCACAATCTCCCAAAGAGTTTCACTAGTTTGGGACCAAGTGCTCAAGGACAAGATTCTGTGGGAACATTTAACTGTAACACACTTCTTAGCACAACTCTGAGCTATGTAATTTTGGGCAGTGCCATGAACCCTAAAAGCCTCGAATTATCATTGTAAAACTAAGATAAAACTTTGCAAGATAATCATGAATGGCTAAGTTAAAAGACACATAAAAGTAATTAGCAGAGTGTTTGGCCTCGTTTTTATATGCAGTCAATGGCAGTTCTTTTAGTATCAATAACCTTTATGGCTTACAGCCATCCTCCAAAAATTATGACGAGCAGAAATCTCCTATGGATGTTAACGTGCCCCTCAGTTAGGCAAAGATTGGTCCATACTGAATGTAGACTTGGTCCTTCAAATGGAATTATGAAAACAAAACACCAAAAAAAAAAAAACCCAAAAAAAAACAAAAAACCCCAAATTTCTAAAGACCTAATGTCTTTAGACCATGTGGCAGCAAAATGCAACTCCAGCCTCTTGTCTATCAAATCCCAAGGTCTGGAACGGCTCATTTTAAAAGGCAAATTGATTGAATTCAGAACCACTCAAGGCATTCGTGAGGCATGTCTTTAGGTATGTGTCTATGACAGCATTCTCTGGAAAGGATTGGCTTAGACCCACCCTGAAAATGAGTAGCTGCGACATCCCCTGGGCTGGATCCAGAACTAATTAAGGAGAATACGGATATAGACACACCTTCCCTCCATAAAGAACCTGAGACACAAGCAAAACTAATCCCTTTCTCCTTTAAGTTGCTGCTTGTCAAAGACTTGGTCACAGTAAGGAGAAAAGACTATTTCATTTTGCATATCCTATCTGTGGCTTGCTGTAAAATTAATGAAGTTAACTAAGTAGTGCTGTTCCAGCCTCTGTTGGAGGCACGTGTATATTATAGGATATGACCTACATAAATCTACCTCTTTTTTTCCTATTGTTAGGATCCCAACAGAAGACCAAAGAATTCTGCCATGTCTACTGCATGAGACTCCGTTCTGGCCTCACCATAAGAAAGGAGACTAGTTATTTTAGGAAAGAACCCACGAAAAGATATTCACTAAAATCGGGTAAGTACATTTCTGGAAAGACTGATGGGCATCTATTTGCTTTTACTTTCCATACACACACACACAACACACACACACACACACACACACACACACACACACACACACGCACACACACACACAATTGTTTTTCTTACCTAAATTCTCCTTGAGGAAAAGAATACAGATGATAATGTGTTGGCCATTTTAGAAAGGGTTTTTCTATTTTAGAATTTCTAAATAAATATTCAAAAAGTCTATTCTAG